>NC_081848.1:54351394-54613894 GCF_963259705.1 Myotis daubentonii | reverse complement strand
CTGGGGTAGCATTCTAGTAGGAACATGGTTTTGGACCTGATTTGGAAATGAAAAATGGTGTGAAACAAAAAAGTATGTCTTAACATTTAAAATTTCAGGCCAGGTATTAATCATTCATCAGGGCAATTGTTTCTCCCAAAGAAAAGCGAATAGTTAAGCTTGGAAAGGTATTGGTGAATTTCATAGGATATAGTAGCTTAGACTTTTTATTTATTGTCAAATTAATTCAAGCACTGATAACTATTCTAGTATACTGAAGTGCTGCTTCGGTTTAAAAATTAATTCTGAGGAAATGGGTATAGACTCTAAATTCTTGGACTGCTTTGGTTGAAAATAGAAGAAATAGGTTAATTGCAGGAGGTCTGATACCCAGAGCCCAGAACTCTGTTATCATTAGGAATACAATATTTAGCAGCAGATGCTGTATGCTTTGGTCTCTTCTATATAAACAGTAATTCCCTCTCATTACCTCCCCCTTTTGGGAAGTAGTAGCCTATATATTTTACTCTGTGGGCATGGTCCTAGTCACTGGTCCACTCAGTGTTAGGTCACAGGTTACCACTAGTTCATGAAACTTTTATTTATTGTGATTTGTAAAAATTCAGAATCTCTTCTTTTTAAAATAATTTTTTTGTTTTGAGTAAAATTTTCTGTAAAGTGTTGTTTTTAAAAGAAGAAGTTAGCATTCATTTAATACCTACTAAATACTAAGTACTTAAACATATGTTAATTTAACCTTTACAGCAACTCTTCAAGGAATATGTGTTGTCTCTAATTTTACAGATAGGGATATGGAGGCTCAGAGAGTTAAGTAACTCCTCAGGTTAACAGATATAATAAATGAGAAGCCTAGGTTTAAATCCCTCCTCCAAACCTTTCCACTACACCACAGTTTTCCTTCTGGCAGTAGATTCTGTGAAGATTGGTAGCAGTTTTCCAGTTCTAGGCACCATGGGTGCCAATAAATGATTTACTTTCGAAGTAATGTAAAAAAAAAAAGTCAATAGATTAAACATTATAATTATAAATGTTTTTGAATTTTGGGAACTTGTGAGGTGGTGCTTACATCAGAAGTAAAAACAGAACTGGAGAAATGATGCAGGATTCTTTCCCACAACATGCTTGGGAAAACTAGGAGCTCGGTGGCTTGGTAGGTGTGTCTGTAAGGTACTAGGTAAAGAAAAGTCATACTTGCCTTTCATAATGGTAACTCAAATAACTCTGTGCAGTAATTAGTAGAAATAATTGATTTCTCATGTTCTAGTAGAGCTGTTTATGATTGTATACTAGTACTACTAGCAAATGCAAGTGAGAAGGCAAATAGCTATAAGGAAGGAAGGAGTGGTAGAAGTAGTGAGGGAGAAATACAAGATAGCAGCACTGTAGTTTTTTTTGTGTGTGTGTGTGTGAAAGTGGACTGCTTGGTGTTTACCAAAAAATGTGAAATATTGGGTTGACAGTGAAACCTTTCTTCATCTTTCACAGACAATTTATAAAAATGCATGCCCTTGTGTATGGGCCTTTTCTATTACTTTCCCCCAAAAGTTAGGGTGTATGTAATGTTATATGGTAGTCAGATTTTAAGAGAATATCTAAGTTACTCTGCATTTCCTGAAATGAACTCTAGACAGGTGGTGTGTTAAATATATACTGCTCAGGTACCTCATCTTGTTTTCCCTGAAGGCTGTCCTCTCATTTACTTTTGTAGTGAAACAGCTTTAGTTGTACCTGAGGCTTCTTTTGTGGCTTCTCTGGTAAGAGCTAGAAGGTAGAAATTGGATCTCATACTTCTCTGGACCTTGAAATAAAGGGGCAGTGACACCCTTATCTTATCTCACAATCATCTGTAAAGAATATAATTAAATGTTGATTATTTAGGCTAACCAGAAAAAGCATGGTAGGGAAAGCATGGATAGTTAAAATCCAACAAATATTTGTAATAAAATTTATGGTATAAAAACTATAGCCACCTAACTAGCAGGTTCAGTGGTTGAGCATCAACCCAGGGGATCAGGCCTAAGCTGGCAGTCAGACATCCCTCTGGCAGCCTGAGAGCCCTTGTGGGATGTCTGACCGATGGCTTAGGCTCATGGGGAGTGGGCCTAAGCTGTTAGTCGGACATCCCAAGTGCTGCTGCGGAGGTGGGAGAGGCTCCCGCCGCCACTGCTGTGCTGGCCAGCCAAGAGTCGGCTTCTGACTGAGCGGCACTCCCCCTGTGGAAGCACACTGACCACCAAGGGGGAAGCTCCTCTGTTGAGCGTCTGCCCCTGTTAGTCAGTGCCCATCATAGTGACCTGTCGTTCTGCCTTTAGGGTCAATTTGCATATTACCCTTTTATTATATAGGATAGTGATGTCATATATTTAAAAAAGATATGTAAACTAGTATACATTAATTGTTGAATAAGTGGTATAAAAATAATTTTCAGAGCACTTATTAGATGTGATCAGGAGAAGGGTGGATCATAGCTACCTGGAATATTCTCAGTTGGTTTCCTAGTGATATGAAAGCAAGGTGAGGGAAGTACGGCAAGGAAAAGGCTGGGAGGTAGCAATAAATGAAGTCTGAGTATATCAGTCTAGTTAGAGTAAAAGGTTAAAGTGTAGACTACTAGCAGATAAATTTGGAACGATTGGTTGGATTTGGATGGAGAGCTTTCAATGCCAGAGTCAGGAGTTTGGACATGTTTTGGTCATCAGGGAAGAGCTGCTGAATTTTCTTGATCTGATAAAGGGAGTGTTTGTAAGCTTGATTTGGAGAGTGGAGATACTGAAATTAGAAAACCCAGGTTAAAGTCTGTTGTAAGAGTCTAGGTAGGAGTGTAATAAAGTCCTGTATTAAGGTATTATGAGTATGGTAAAATGTATTAGCTTAAGAAACATTAAGGAAGAGTTAATGAAGCTCAGTGACAGGCTAGCAGTGGGGATCAAAGATTAAAAAGAGATGGATATAGTGTTCATGTTTTGCTGTTGGATGATTCTGAGAATGATGCTCTTCTGAATGTGAATGAATGAGGGAGGGTGTTGAGGAAAATAATGATGCATCTAATTTTAAGTTTGTTGACTATGATATAGCAAAGTACATCTTGGTATAAATATCTAGCAGTCATTTGAGGACTGTTGTATTGCAAGGAAATAAGAGAGAGATCAGTGTTGGGGATATAGATGTAAAAATGAAATGATTTAGAAGGTAAGGAATGAGATGTTTGGTAGAAAGAATATACAGAAAGAATAATGTTTAGGTTGGTAGCATTAACATGTAAGCAGTATTTCTGTGATTATCTATTCATCTTAATTTTAAAATATAAGCTAATTTGCACACCTCTTCTCTCCAATTTTCCCTTTCTCTTTCTTTCCAATATTATTGATGGTCTGCAATGTGGTGTGCACTGTGTCAGGTACTGGGAACCCAGTAATGAACAAGACAGACATGATCCCTATTCTCATGGAACATATAGAATAAGCTTCTTTTTATATATAAAATGAAATCTTTTTAAGTTTTCTATTTTTCTTCCACTTACTATATGCTTATGATATTATCTCTGCAAACCTCTCTGGGTCTGGAAGACATTCTCTGACAACAGGTTTCCATTTTTATTTTCTTCCTGATACTTTTTTATTATTATTGTATTGTAACAAATATTATGTAGGAACATAATTTAGGAATGTATTAAGTTGTTCATCATTGAAGTTAAAAGAAGCACTGATTATACCCCCTTTACTGGGAAGTTTTTATTGTGTCAAGCTTATAATGAGGATCCCTTGAAAAAAAAACTTTGTTACATTACTTGAAAGTTGGCAAGGTCAAGAAAAAATCTTTTCTTAAATGATGTGAAATTTATCTCAAATCGCCATAAGACTTCCAACTAGAGATTGGACTTTCCCTTTTTTCCTGTTCCTCCCATCCTTATTCTGCTTCTGATTTAACCACACGGTCAATCCAGTGTTTTCATCCAACCTTTTCTCCTAAAAAATAACTCTTCCCTAACTAATTGGAAGAATAAAAGAACAGGATTGCAATGTGAGAGTGATTGGCCATTTCAGATTTGTACAGGATGAAAGCATCATTCTAAGGAATGATCTATCCAACTGCAAATGTCTGAATTTATACATGAAGGTTTAAGCTCAAGGGACTCTTATGTTGTTGATGGTCCCTAGTTCATTCCACTTTTACTCTGTTGCAGTTTTTCCTGCTCTCCCTTAACAGATTCATTTTTTGGTTAGAGAATTTTAAATGATATTATTTAAAACAGAGTTATCAGGTAAAAATGGAATATTAGGCATTAGCTTGTAAGTATGGTGTACTTTTCTGATAAAAATAAGGCATTATTAATGAAAGAAGAAAATCCCTATGTTATGAGTGTTTTGAGAATGGGAAGGATAGTTTTTGATACATTGGAAGAAAGATGTACATATGAATGTTTAAAATTTTGAGTTAGATAATTTTGTTTGATTGGATCAACATTTATATTTATAACTTAGGAATCTTCAAGGTATGGAAGAAGAATGTGGAATTTTCAGTGCTTTAATACTAACTAAGCTTTGGGTTAATCGAAATCACTTTGATAGTGAGCCAATCTAGTCACCAAGTTTGGATGAAAATTCCAGATATGGAGTATCTCAGTAATAGTTGTGGACATGTATCCTACTCTTGGTTATTTTTCTAAACTTGGATAAAGATGCTACATTGATTTTGTGAGGTAAATTTTCAACCTCAAAAATACAGGCTACTTTAGAAGATAAAAATAAAGCATAACTTTTTTCTCTTCAGGAAAAATTAAGACAAAAGCTTTTGAGGTTGGATCCAACCTGTGTATTCAACCTTCAGAAATGTTTCTAGGCTAGAAAGAAATCTCTGAAAGCATGGTTTTTCTAATGGATGTGCTGCTGATGTACACTTAACATTATCAGCCCAAATGGCAGTGATACAATTTGCTTGCCATCTACTCTTGTTTGGAAAGTTGTGGTGCTCTTATTGGTATTTGTATTCACTTTGTATGAATTGGTCTTTCTTGTTGTTTTTCATTTTAATTTAATGTAAGACTAATAAATCGTATCGTTAAATAACATAATCATAGCATTCAGCATTAAAATGCACTCCTTTTGGGCGGAACACAGATAGATGTGTTTACTCTGCAGAGGGATTTAGATTTGATTTTTTGTTTTCTTCATGGTAATTATGTTTGCACTTTGCTGATCACTAGTTGTGCATTATTACAATGGAAGGTGACAATTTGATTGTCTTCAATTGGAGAAACAAGTAATTTTATATTCACTAAGCTGTCAGGTAACACTAACTCACAGTACTAAGAGCTCCTGGCATTGTGGCTTGGCACCTATATTTAACTGCTTTGATGCTTGTGTAACCTCTGCTGAATCAGAAATACTTTGCCTGCTGGAAATGGTTTTCAGGGTTGTACAATGAGGTTTTCATTAAGTAGACAAACTGAAAATGAACTGCAAAGCCACAGTTGTTTCTCTCCTCCCCTTCCCCTTCACCCCTCCTCCTTCACTTCCACTCTCCTTCCCTCACCCTGTTTGTGCCCCTCCCCCTTCCTCTTCCTCCTCTTATTAGACTGGAACCTGAAATTTATACCTTATGTCATTATATACAAGAAAGGAATTGCTGGATTGCTTTGGATATAATGCCTTCTACTCTGTCTGGAAAGTTGTGGTGCTCTGATTGGTATTTGAATTCACTGTTTATGAACTGGTCGAAAGGAGAACTCCAGAGATTAGCTTCTTTATATAATTTTGTTCATTGTCACCTTGTGTGAGCTTTCATTTTTTTTTTTAAAACAATCTAGACAGTTTCATTTTTTTCCTGGCAGTATTAAGAAGTGGAAAATAGAGGTAAGAATGAAAAAGTATACAGTGACTTCCTACCTTTTCTTTATGAGAAGTTATTGCTCTAGTTTATAATTGTTATTAATAATTAGATAAAATATCTTGTAATTAGGCTTCCATACTAGTGTCTTTCAAGTGGGCAAAGACATGTTTGGTTTTCACTTTAGCAATTATGATTCTCATTTTGTGAGAAGAGGAAATTCAAAGTGGACGTGTATAAATAAATTCATTCTCTTATTATTTTATACGTCTTTCTTTCACTCAAGCCATAGTGAGCGAGGTTTTTCAGTTGAGTTATAAAGTCATGGTGCTTGATTAGAATCCTCCAATATAGTGTATATTTATAGTAACTATTGTTTGGTTTTGCTTTTATTGTTGTGACTGATTTTGTTTATATATTTTGGTCCCGGCTTTCCAAACCAAAGATCCCAACAAGTTACCGGTAAATAAGCTGTGAGAAAAATTCAATATTATTTCTATCAGGCAAAACCTCTATCAGATAGAGGTTACATTAAATCAAGTTGTTTTGATCCTGGGAAGAAACTGGATACTCAAGAACACATGTAATAATTATAGGTTTTCCATAGGCAGTTCGGCAGGCATGCCAGTGGTTAGGCTGGTCGCCTGCCTCTTCCAGCAGATACCAACCGATTAGACAGAGGTGATTACGTGATGTAACATTATCAGGAGAAACAATTCATGAGTCAAAGCATTCCAAGACATATGAGCTCTAGTCCAAAGAACAGTCTTAAGCTATATAAAGTGACAGCAATATTGTCAGCTAAATATAAACTCTAGAAATACAAACTTTGATGACTTGAGAAGAATCTGTTCCAGGTAATCCCTGTTTTGTAAGAACCTCAGAAGGCCTTTGGAGACAATTTTGGTGCTTTGGTGTGAAAAATTAGAAGCCTTAGATAAGCCAAATTCCATTAATTAAAGACCCTTCTTAAACATACTTCAAGGACTTCAAGCACATTTCATTTGCCTTATCTATAATGATTTGACAGCTATCTCAAGTCAGTGAGTTTTCTTCCAACAGATATTGTCTGCATATGTTACCATATATGTTCTGAAAGAGCCACTGCAAATTTTAAAAGATTGGCTTATAACTCTTCAAGGTAGTTCTGAAAGCAGTTACCTTCTTTTTCACTAAATTTTTCTTATTAAACAGATGGAAGAAAGAAAAACCTGGCAGAAACCGTGGGAAGTTAGAGAGGGTGCAGTGTGGGGAGAAGAGGTAGTGCCAGATAAAACAATACAAGGAATCATGAACAGCCTTTACCCAAATGAAGCAGGAAAAGTGTTAAAAGGATGTCTTCATTTTAAGTCTAGAATCAGGCTTCCTCCCTCAGCCTGCCCCCTGCCCATCTTTAAATGTAGGAATTAGAGGTATAGGAAAGTTTTAAATCATTCTTTGCCCTAGGTTGGGTGGACTGGCATCCTTTGCAGAGGTTCCTGGGTATTGCACGTTTTGGCAGCTGAATATATCTGTTACTCATGCTCCTTAAAATGAGAGACACTGTTATATTTTTGGAAAATTAATTGTTTATTTCTCAGTATCAGCTCAATTGCAGGATTAAATTAACAGTGAATTATCTGACTGAAATAAGTCTACCTTGGTAGCCTGGGGCCGAGTTGCAAAAATAAATGTGAATGTTGGTCTGAATTTTTAATATTTTCTTTATGTAAACCAGCTATTAAAATGTTGTTTTGTGTTCAAAACAGGGCTCCTTTTGAATAAATGTAACACACCTAAAAAGTGAATACCATTTAGTAATAATCGTAGAAGTCATGAAAACATTTTTAAAAATCAGGTTAAAAATATTGTTCTAATAAATCCAAGGCTCCTTTCTATAGTTAAGTTCCAGATGATAGTTTGGAGACAGATTCTTTTCAAACAGTAGTAAAGAAAAAAAAAGTAATTTTGAGTGGCTATGCCTTACGATAAAGTTGTTTTAAAATAATCCTAACTTTTAAACATATACAAATGACTGTTTTTAAAAAATAGCATAAAACCAGAAAGGCTTAACATTCTAGAAAGTATGCTTTTCTGAGATAGAGGATTTACTGTGTAGATATCTAGTCCTCCCCATTTTATAAAGTCTTAGACAGGCTAATCTTGATTTCTTGTTAAAAGATATAAAGTAAATTTACTGTCTGAGTAGGTTTTAATGGTCTAAACATTCAGATTTGATACTGGGGTTTTGGAGTAAAATAATTATCATCTTTCTAGAGATACTCCTATTAACTTCCTAGAAAACATTATCAATTACAGGAGACTATCTCTGACATTCTCATTCCCAAAAGTCCTAAGCCCTGAAGTTCTTTCCAATGGCCCGGCATCCTGGGAATTCACTTGATCTGCGGGGCAGAGACATTTCAAACTCGGGAACACATGATGAGAACTCAGTTTTATGTGTCCCAAAGATATGTAATTCTCTTTGGAGGTTTTACTTGATAATAGCTATGCCCCAGAAAACCATCTTGTTTAACCAATGTGATAAGTTGACAATGTAGTTTTTCTCTCTGATTATAATGTACTCTGTGTAGTCAATACACTGGTACCATGTGAGTGTAATTTCCTCTTTTATTTTATCTCCAGTGCACTGTATTATAAATAAACAGTTAAAAAAAAAAACACCAAACAAATCTGTTGCATCTCCTTTTAAGATTGTACCACTGTAGACACTTGTTCTAGTAAAGTAGAATTGGGCACATTTGATTGCATTTAAATTTTTCATGCTTCAGCAGTTTGGCTGGGAGCACAGTAAAGAAAAATCCCATGAGCGAGGATCGTTTAGAATAATAGAACTTGATTTTGTGTATTATAGCGGCAACATTTGCGCTGCTTTAGTTAGGGTTGTGTCAGCACTTCCATTATAACCCCCCGTTTTCACGGGGTATAACTAGGGAGATTTTTTTTTAATACAAATTAAAAAAACAATTCATTTGAATGATTTTTAAGTTATAGTGCAAAAATAAAACAAAGTAAAGTCACATGGAAATTGACCATTTTTACAAGAATTTTGTTCTTTTTCCTATTAGTTATATATGGCAGCAGCTAAAGTAAGATACCATTCTAATGCATTGGGGGTGGGGGTGTGTGAAAGTTTTTATAATGGAAAATTACTGATATGAGCATGAAAAATAAAAGTTAGCACTGATATGACAATGTAAAACATTAAAATGGGTGTATATTTGATTTATGACTTTCTAAAGGAGAGCAGCCATGGTGCAATGGTTATAGTAAAAGCATTACCAAGAGTCTTTGCAGCTTCTAGAATTCTGTGTAGTAAAATATTTTAAAAGGGGAAGTTAAAGTAAAGAAATGAAATGAATAAGTATGTAATCAGTAAATTGCAGGACTCTTTAATAAAGTAATTGTGCAAAAAATAATCAGTAAATTGAATCAAATAATCAGTGAATCTGACTTATTTAATAAACTGTGCATTAAAATGAATTTGTGTACACTTTCCTTTTAAAAATACAAAAAACCACCACTCCAAACAAAAACTACAGCAAGACCAAATAAAAAACAAACCTGAAACAAGCCCAGCAATTTTGTCAAAAGGAAATGCCCAGAGTGGAGCAATAACTAGCTAAAAGAACAAAATCACCCTTTTCTCTGCTAACAACATATTTGAGAACTATAGTAAATACAAGAAATTTAAGTAAAATATAGTATGGAAAAGTATTCTTCTTGTCATAAAAAAAAACTTAATTCCTTTGCTAAAGGCCAGGATTGCAAGTTGCGTATGCCTTCCTTGGTTATTAACCATTATTATCTTATCTTCCTCTCTCCTTGGCCCCTAATGATTGTGTGAACTGAGGCTGAACAGTCAGATTTAATATTGGCATTTTTTTTGGCAGCGTATCTTTTATTTGCAATCTTGATGCACATTCATATTTGTAGGTGCAAAATAAAAGACAAATCGTGTGATGTTATAAATAGGTAACTTTCCTGAATGGTCACTGGAGGAATCGCCACAAGGCTGTTGATGAAGTAGAGGTGAAGCCCTTCCTCACTAATTGTATTCAGCGTGTAATTTCTAAACTTCCCTCTGAATTTTGATTTTCAATTAACACTCCCCATTTGAAGATAATTTTCTATTTAATGTAATTGCAGGAAATAATTTATTGGCTGATTAAGACTGAGGGCCCAGCCTTCCTTAAGAAAACACTCTAACAAACCAGCCTTGAAACTCAACTCATGGCTTTGGACAGATTTAGTCTATTTTTACAGCTGCATGGTTGTGTTTAATTAGGATTGTGCACTATTGTTCATTGGTGCAGTTTTGCAGTTGAAATTATTCTTAAGAGACTTTTGTGTTATGTGTCATGATTAATTTATACTAAAGCAACAATCACAGATAATGCTATTGGAAGCAGCCAAGTCACTTTATAATAAGAGGATGTTTTTTGGGAAGCTAAAGTCCCTATGAGTTTTGGATTATGACTTTCAATTGTATTGAGCTGTTTTAAAAAGCAGCAGTAAATTCATTCTTTTGTTTTTAATGTGAATGATTACATTATTGGTACTGTCATTATCTGAACTATGAAAACATTCTTGTTGTTTATGGCAGGCTCTTGATAAACTTGCAGGACAGTTATAATTTGCCTGGTTTTATGATAGTATTTATGAGGCCAATGAAGTAAGCTCTAAAGTGATTCATGTAGACTAAGAAACATCCTTTGGTATCATTTTTCCTAAGTGTATATACATAAGTCCATTTGTTATTATTTTTAGAAATTGGTCAAGACTGTACTTATCTGATTCTTTGATATAGTGATCTTTATAGCATGTATTCTTCTCAAAGAAAATATAGACATTCTTCTGTACTTCCTTTCACCATTGTATTTTCTAGAATCAAGTCTAATAGATGAAATTTTTATATTTGTGGAATGGTTATATTAGTAGGTATCAGCATTTTAATAGGTTTCAAAGCACTTCAAAAGCCTATAATACTTTTATTTAGAACTGTGCATAATTAGATTAGCTAATCTTATCTTAATTTTTTCACTGTAGGATACTAAATCTGAGCCCCCTCATTAATTGTGAGAAATTTAGCATTAGCTGTTAAATCCTATGTGAAACATGGGCTGCTACATAAAAACTACTGTTTAAATTGGAATTAACTTAATTATTTTTCTTTGCACTTGATATTTCCTTCACTGCAATATTCATGAAAGCATGTGACAGATTTGTAAATTTAACTGTTAATCTCAGATTTCTGGACCCTTTAATCAGTATTTATTTGTCTAGAAACAGTACTAGCAAGTTAATGATTTGCTAATTTGAAAAATGCTCATGTGGTTTCCTATGTTAACTGATTTGTGCATTTTTAAAAAAATGGTATGAAATCAATTAATGTTAAAAAGCAATTAAGGTGGAGATTTTATTCCTTTCGTTACACAGCAATTTTAGAGCTAATTATGCTATAAACTAAAAATGATATAAAGTTTTAGAAAAGATGCCCAATTGCCTTTTATTTTATTTTAAAAACTTTTGGCGGTATTATTTCTAAACATTTTGCTAAGAAAATCATCTTGATAAAGTGATATTATAAGAGTTTTGAATTCTGTTTAGTAATAATGATTTTCTGGTTGTATATGGAAGCACAGAATGGAGACCTTATGCTGAATATAGTTTACTTATAGGTACATAGATGAATATTCAGTAATTGTTTGTGGAGTATTAAAAATATTATGCATTATAGGCATTTTACTATTTTCATACTAATGCTTTGAATCTCGTATATACTTTCTCATAAAAAATAGTAGCATAGTTATTTCATATGCTCAATTCAAATGTTATAAAATTGCCTTAAGACTAATCTAATAGTATCAGCCATTCAATCAATATGTCACTTAAAAGCTAAATTACAGCAGTTGACACAGCTTGAAGGTCTTTAGAAAAGGATCACATTGACACTAAACAGTGTTAGGCCTAGCACTCAATACAAGGTGTAAACTCAGAAGTCAGGACCAAATTTGCCTAGACTTTCATCATAGATAACCTGCCTTTTTGGTTTTATTTTCTTCTTTTGTTCCGATGTAAAGCATAAGCAAAATTTGGATATATGTACTTTCAAATCATTTTCCAAACTGGCTCATTTGCTAGTTCATTCATTCTTTCTTCTTCTTTTTTTTCCCCATTGCTAGGCAAATCAACAAAATTACTCTCAAGAAGCTTATAATCTAGTTGGGATAACTGGGGGGAATTTACACACATACATATACTATACATATTATGAAAACTTATTCCATAAACACTTTATTTATGGATTGGTAAGAGAGAAAATATGCAGCAATCATCGGGAAGAGTTTTGTGAGTTAAAATCAAAGAGGAGAAGTGGAAAAGATAAGCTGAGAGTTCTTTTTTAGTGGTTTAGAGTAGATGGTAAACATCTCTGAAGTTAGAGAATTTTTCTTTTTTCTGAAATAGTCAAATGTAAGGGATTTTTTTTTCATGAACAGTCCTTTTTAATTCATGCTGTTTCATTTTTCTGCAGAAGAATGTCTTCCAAGCAAGCCACCTCTCCATTTGCCTGTTCAGCTGATGGAGAGGAAGCGATGACCCAAGATTTGACCTCAAGGGAAAAGGAAGAGGGCAGTGATCAACATGTGGCCTCCCATCTGCCTCTGCACCCTATAATGCACAACAAACCTCACTCTGAGGAGCTACCAACACTTGTCAATACCATTCAACAAGATGCTGACTGGGACAGCATTCTGTCGTCTCAGCAAAGAATGGTGAGCTTTTAAAATCTGGCTACTGTTGCTAAGTGTGTCAATTAGTATGGCCTCATTACAAACAGGTGTTTTAGAGAAAGCTCAAAATACATATCATTACAGTTCATTGTGTTCAGATCATAAAACAACAACCATATATATTATTAATATCACTCTAACTGGGGAAAAATGGAAAACGGTTTCTGATTTAGTTTTTATCCATTATTAGGTCACCTTGCCAAAAAATATTTAATTTTGGGGAAGATTTGGTTGTCATATTCTCTGAACCTCTGAATTTAAGTTGATGAAGTTGATAATACCACAAAATAGGTATGATCAAATGAAGTGTGGCTGTGTATTAATATTAAAAAATTATATTAAGCAAACATGTCTAGGGGAATGAGATTATATGGAAAATACATCTTCAGTGAGGAAGTGCAGGTATTTATCATGTTTTACAGTAATTTTTGATTTATAATTAAGATTTTTCTCACTTAAATGCCTATAGATTAATTTCAAAAGGACATACAAAGCTTCTGAGTGTCATTGCATCAGACTATAGAAGTTTTTTGTAAAGGTAGAAACAGTAACATCAAATACATGTAGTGTGTTAGCCAGCTTTCTCATGTTAAATTCCATCATTAACCATCAAAACAGATCCATAGCAAGTAACATTAGTTGTCTAATTTACAGCAAATATACTTATTTTTTTTAGCATCTAGAATTGACCAAAATCTTAACATATTTTATTTGATTAGGAATTTTAAAATTTGTTTTATATATCTTAACTTTTAGTTAAGTTAATGCAAAGTATTTTAAGTGGGCAGTTAGGAAAAGTTTTATTCCTTAATTTAAAAAAAAGATAATATTTTTATCTTATTTCTGCCTTTACTACTAATAACATATATTTAAATTCTTGCCCTATGCTTAATGTCTCAGAACCAATTTAAAGATCTGATTTTATAATTTGTGGATGCATACACTTCTTTTTTAGATGATTTTGTAGACATAACTAGTGCTCTGGAGCAGTAGGTGAGATGTAGGGGATTGGAAGAAAAACAAGACTTTTCTAGACTAACTTTAGATAAAGGTATCATAATTTTATAATTAGATAGAATCACTGGAAGATTTCTTTTCCTTGAATAGGGAGAACAGACAAGGTATGATAAAGCAAAACTAAAAGTCTATTTTCCTGCTTGATCTTGAGTGCTTCATTTTATACCTCCAAGATAGCATGGGGGAAATAGATATTCAGTCACTGCCACCAGCTTTTGGCAAGATATTAGGGCTATGTTTTATTTTTGTTTCAACAAATATTTATATAACACCTTCTCTGAGCACAGCATTCTACTTGGTGCCAGTGAGCAAAACATACATGAATATGCCTTCATGGAATTTATATCCAGGAGAGAGAACAAGAATAAATATATAATTAAGATTGTGATATGTGTTATATGCACGTATGCATACCCCATGGACATAGACAATGGTGTAGGAAAGGCCTGGGGTGGCTCAATGGCTGGGTAGAGGGGATAAATGGGAATAAAATGGAGAACATTTGTAATACTGTCAACAATAAATTTAAAAAATTGTGATATGTGTTAGGAAGAAAAATAACAGAATGCTATGTGAGAACATAATGAAATAAACTTCATTTAGAATGGATAGATAAGAATGTCCTTGCTGACCTAAGGATAGGAGAAACTAGTCAGGCAAAGAATAAAAGAACAAGTAAAAATGGCAGAGGGAATAACATGTATGAAATATATGAGGTGAGAAAAATATAGCTGAGTTTCAGGAAATTCAAGGTAGTCTTCGTGGCTGGAGTGTAATAAGTAAGGATGCAATGTAGCATCAGATCTGGTTGAAGAGATTGGTAGGGGCTATATCCAACAATACCTGGTAGATAACATTGTAAGTGAGATTTGATTCTAAGTGCAATGGAAAGGCATTGAAGGGTTTAAGAATATTTCAAGCAGATAATTCTAGCTGTAGTATGAATGGATGGGAGGGAGACCTGTTGGGAGGCTATTTAAGAAATCCAGGTAAGAGATGATAGTGGCTTGGATTAGGCCAATGGGATAGAGATAGATATTTGCTTTTTTGCCAAATATAGCTATGGACAGATAAATAATCACATTGGAATATGTAGGTTGAATCAGAAATAATACAGTTCAAAATTTATTTTTTCAGAGAACACTTTGCTTATTTTTCTCAGTTAAATTTTGTGTGTATCTTGGCAAGTGCCAAATTGCTTTAGCTAGTTATTCTCAAAGTTTTATGATCTAAAATTTTGTTAGAAAATAGATATTAATGTGCTTAGCAAATTATACTAAGTGGAATTTATGGTAGTATAAAATAGTTTAAATTTACAAATATATGTTATATGTTAGTCTAAAAGAAATCATCCTTGTTTTCAAACTTTCTCTTTTGATATCAAGCATTGCTTTCCACTGGACCTTTTGTGTATTCTGAATTTCTAGAAGCCAAGACATTTTGTTTTAATTCCCACTCTATAGTATTTCCCAGCTATGTACATCTACGGTATAGTAAAAGGATTTAACAAATGGGAAATAGCAGCTGCATTTGGAAATCCCCTTTGTGCTCCTTTTTCATTCAGTAGATTCAATACTGTGTAAGAACTGTAACATCAGACCTGTAATGACTTATATTGCAAGTATTATATCACCAAACAATAGAAGGATTTTAGGTTTCTGGGCAGTCCTGCAAACCTTCTCTCTCTCTCTCTCTCTCTCTCTCTCTCTCTCTCTCTCTCTCTCTCTCTCTCTCTCATGTGTTGGGGTGGAGGGACTGTGATGAAAGTAAAATTTAGTAAATATTTTTTACCACATTCTACTTTCAAGTAAATGTAAAGTCCAAAAGGATTGTTATGAAGTTAAATGAAACTTGTAGTTCTCCTCCATGGATCATATCTGTTACTGACTCTAATTGAACCCCATAAAATAGTTGTGGGGAAGTAAAATTTAAAAGAAAATCTAAAAATCAACAAAAAATCCTATTAGCACCTATTTGGTTTCCATTGCTATTTAGTTTCTGTGACGGTCCTCACTCACGAACAGTTAGAAACAGGCACTAAAAAGTTTCTTATCTACTGGGTTCAGAAGGCGTTTAAATTGAAATATCAAGACCACAGAGGAGCTTTTCTGTAGAGGAAAGACAAAGCAGAGAAGTTCTGCTAACCCCCACTTCCTGATCAGAAAAAAAAATCTTTTAAATGTTAAAATTCTGATTATTTATTTTGAGGTGGAACTATAGTAAAATATGAGAGACCACACAGTTCCAAAGAAAAGAATTCATGGCATAAGTAAAGAAGGGGAATAGAAATTTTAGAGATTGGCATTCAAAGATCAATTTCAGATAAAAAAGTTTTAGACTCCACTGTTCATTACATTTACTTATATTATGGATACAAAACTGTTTAATTTTAAATTTAGACTTCTGTGTTAATTGGTATGATCCATTTGAAGGCTAAAAGGTTAGTGTAAATGAGCTTTCACTGTCCTTGGTTGCTATGTACAATTACTACTCTTTTCATTATGATGTCAGTGTACCAGCACCTTTTTTTGTGGAGGAATATTGATTGTCCCCTGAAATATGTTTTTGTTTCCATTAGGACTGATTCATTAGGCAGGAATAAATTCACATAATTTTTTTATGAAAACATGTATCACGTATTATTCTTTTTAATGTTAACAAGCTTGGAGGAACACTTTGTGGTAGTGTTTAGTGACTGGCATATGATACTATGCTGTAATGATTATCTGCTAAAGATTACTTGAGTATATAGGACCTACTAAGTTTCAGGGGCAGGGACTTTCTTGTGAATTATACAGATGATTTCTCTACTATCATGGAAATTAGATTCTAGGCATGTGGCAGACAAAGTTCCACAGAGTGAGACAATTTCAGACAATAATAACTACAATGAAGAAAATTAAATAAGAAAATGTGATTGGGATGACTACTATTTATTTATTTATTTATTTATTTATTTATCCTTTATTGATTAAGGTATTATAAATGTGTCTTTATCTCCCTTTTATTCCCCCACACCCCACTCATGCCCTCACCACCCCCCCCCCCAGATGACTACTTTTAACAGTCCAGGGAGGTCTTTTTGAAGAGGTAACATGTGAGTTGAGATGGGAATAACGAGAATGAAGTAGCTCTGCAAAAATTTGGAGTAAGTACAAGAGCTGCTTGGTGGTGTGTTTGAGCAACAGAATACAACGGAGTAGCTGGAGTGGAATGGATGAGGGAGAGAACAGTATGAGAGAAAATCAAGGAGGCAGGCAGGCAGATGGCAGATACTATGGGGTATCATATTCTGCAGTGAGGTGTTTGGACTTTACTAAGTGCAAGAGGAAGCCACTGGAAGATTTTAAGTGAGACTAACATGATTTGATTTCTGTTTTTAAAATATCACATTGGCTGCTGTGTAGAGAATGGATTGGAAGAGGCAACACCAGAAACAAGGACACTTATTAGGAAAACTATTGCAGTAGTACAGGTGAGAGTTTGATGCTCAGTGGAAGAGTGAACAGTTCTTTGAGGAGGTCCCTTAGATTCTGAAGAAGATTCACACAGAGGGCGAGGAGACTATTTTAAGTAATGTACATGTGGGCAGAACTTTAGTCAATAGTGAACAGGACATGAAGTTGCAGGGAGAGGGGGGAGGGTAGGCTTGCTCTTGGACAGAGAATAGTCCCATGTGAGGACAGAAGTCTTTTGCCTAAGTGTGAACTGTCTGCAAGTGACTTCTGGGGATCTGGGTAATGCACAAACAGTGTCTCTTAAAAGATTTTAAAAGTGACAAGATTGTAAGTGGGGCATTCTCTACACATGTGTACATGTGCACTTACATGCCTGCTTATATTGATATATATTTTAAGCCAAAATGGGATTATATGCATCTGGTTTTTAACTACTAGTCCAATTAAGTAGAAATAACCATGCTGGACTTTCATCCCCAGATTATCAGAACTCCTTATTTTGGAGACCAGTTAAATTTCCCCAAGTGAGTTTTATCTTTTAGAAAAGTTTTAAGAACATTTTTCTGCTGTAAGTAAAAGATGCTAATAATGTCCTTTATTGTAATTGAAAGAAAATAATAATAGGCATGTTGAGACATTTAATAAATAACTGTTGAGAACAATACTTTCTTGCTTGCAAACAATTTATCCTTGTCTGTATTTCCTGCTTTCAGTCCAATGAAGTTGCTAATCAACTCTGGAGAGTTTTATGTAGTTCACTGGAGTCATAAAAGTCTGGTATGGACTTTGAACCATTTCTGGGAATGGAGCTGTTTTCATTACATGATAACATAGTCCAGGAATTTTAAGTGAGGATTCAATCTTTTTCAACCATGTTTTATGTTGTGACAGACTTCTAGAAGATTTCTAATTTTGTTGCCTTTAAAAGATTTAAAAAAAGAATTGTTGCTAGTTTTTGGTAAGATTTAGTCATTTAAGATCTAAGGCAGCACCCAAATGAAATGTATTTCCTCATTTTTATTGAGACTGTGCTTTAGAAGGTATAGTGAAATCAACTAGTTCATGCGGTCCTAAGTAGTTTATACTCAGTAGTTTATAGATTTAACACCTAAGGCAAAGTTCATGTGCATCTTTTTGCTACCTGACTGATCTATGAAGCACTGGACAAAAATCCATAAACTGTCAAGGTTTAGACTTTTTGAGAAATTGTTACTACTCCTTCATTTTAGGATTTTGGGAATTTATTCAAGTTAAGTAAAATTCAAACCTAAACTTTCGGTAACAAGTAGAAATGTCCATCCTTGACTCCCTGAGTCATGAAACAATATTCTTCAGGAAGCAATATGGGAAATCTCCATTTTCTATAAATTTGAAACTATATTAGCACACAGTGCTGTCTCTTTTTAAACACATCTCAAAATTTAATGACAAATTTATTTACAATTTGAACAAAAAATCAAACCATATTTTATTGCCTGGAATGGGTTGTGAAATAGACAACTCATGTTTTCTAGTGTTAACACATTGATTACCTTTCTATTTCCTCCCCCACCCCACAGTTAGTGGCACTGTTTCATTTCTGCTATTAAAGATTACTTATTTTAAAAAAATGTTCCCAAATTAAACAAAATGAGTAGCATTACTTAAAATCTCTCTATGTTTATGAAAACTCGAGTTATTTTATCATTCTTCTTAATGATATAATACACCTTTCTAAATATACTTTTGGAAAAGTTTCCTTACCAAGCATATTATCAAAATTTTTGTTGAATGTAGAAACATTAACATGCTTTGGTATAGTTGGCTTCCCCCCCACCCCCCTTGGGCAAGAAGGAACCAGGTATACATACTGATGAACACACTCCAGTCATTAGCATGTGATTATGTGGGCTGCATATTGAGCACCTGCCAAAATATGAAAATCTAGTACTTTGCTACATCTGTGCAAAGACTTTTTGCATTTCTTTTGTATTTTGACAGTTCAAGGAAAATCAGACCCTGGTATCTTTTCTTTTTTTTCAGTGTAATAAAATTGTGTACATAGAATGTTTTCAAGGAGATGGGCTATGCCATGTTTATTTTTAATCAATTTTTTTCAGTTGGTATAAGATCCAGTAACTGAGGTTTGCAGAGTACTGACTGTAATATGAACCTCTTAACAAACTTTATCACTGACATTCACTGACAATTCACAACATTCCTTCACGGTCATCAGGATTATCTTTTCTGGGATTCAGCCAATATTCCTCTAACTTGCTTCATTTTTATATGATACCTTTATGCTTCATAAATATTTTGTTTTCATTCCTTGCACCAGTAAGATGCTAGTGTACATCATAGTGATGCTTCTGTGGTTTGACTGTTCCTATCTACTATCCATATGCAAATATTCCTCATGACCAAAGGATAGCTTAGGCTCTATAACATTTCCAGACTCTTAGGGAAAGTCATGCTTGATAATTATTTAAAATAAGACTTGATTACTAATAGAAAATGTGGTAGGAACTAGTCTAGCAGAACAATTTGATTGAGCAGGCCTATTACATTCAGCTTTTATTGTCTTGATGGATTCAAATGGCATTTAAACATAGTAGAAGTATTGTTTTGTTTTTTAAATAGGCTTCTTGTCATAATTATCAGTATTAATCAATGAAAGCTGATCTCAAGACACCAATAATTTTCTGATTAAAGAAGAACTCCACAAGCCTGTTTTAGGATATAGGTGGTTCTGATTAATGTTCTTTCTTGTGCAGAATTCCTTCTTGCCCAGTGACGATCTGGGTACATTACTATAATGAAATATGATACTGGAATAATGAAATATGCACATTTCTGTAATTCTTTTAAGCAATATTTTGTAGAAAGTATAATGTATGTATTATATAGCATGCAGTAATTTACGTGACTAATTTGAACTTTTCATTATTAGAATGAAATATGAAGCTTACGGTCCTTCTAGATCAGCATGAATAAGATGGTGATGCCTGGATAGGCAGCATATGTCTTTCAAAGGGGAAGCTGGGATTATACTTAACTCCTCCAGATCTACCTCCCCTTTCCTCCTCCTCCTCCTCCTCCTCCTCCTCCTCCTCCTCCTCCTCCTCCTCCTCCTCTTACTCCTCCTCTTCTTCTTTCTTCTTCTTTTTTTTATAAAGGCAGTGTTTATTAAAATACATTTCATTTTTAAAATTGAGCTATCAGCTGTTACAATGTGTATACATTTTGGGGGCACAACCTGTATATAGGTCATATAATAGAGTTGCATCTTTTTTATTTTTTTTTATTGTCTAAAGTTTTACATATGTCTCCTTTTCCCCCAATTGACCCACTCCCAAGCCATTCCCACCCTGGGCAGGTCTCCACCGCTCGAGTGTCTGTATCCATTGGTTATGCTAATATGTATGCATACAAATCCTTTGGTTGCTCTCTAACTCCCCTCTCCCCTACCATTTGTCTCTGGATCTATTCTTGTTCATCAAATTATGTTGCTCATTATATCCCACATATAAGTGAGATCATGTGATATTTATCTTTCTCTGACTGGCTTATTTCGCTGATCTACCTTCTTACTTTAATTTGGAGAGGGTTGCTTTCCATAAAAGTAAGTTTAACATAACAAATCCTGCTCCCATTGTTCAATCAGAGATGAGCTTGAAAGGGCTCTCTTTGATTATTGAGTCAAAACACCTGCATTAAGCAGGAAAGATCCTACTCTGTTCCTTCCTGAACATATCTAATCTTTCTTGAACACATCTAATGAATGTGCCTTAATTACCGTGATATGCAAATTATCCCACTGTTTGGTTGTCCCCTGTAATAAGTTTTCCTTATTAAAGAGGAACAAGAAAAATGTAACCTTTTTAAAGAGGAACAACTTCAAGCTATTATTCCTTTTGTTACTTAATCTTTTAATGTGATGACATATTTATTTTTTATACTATTAACCTCTTAAATATTATTTTGGTATTACTAAATTCCCATGACCTCTAGGTATTATTTTTCTAAGTGATAAAAATTCAGTTCAATGATATATCTCTTTGTAAACTATATTCTGAAATCAAAAGTATAAATTACAAACCTTTACCAATAATATTTTACAATCAGGTAAAAATTAGAAATGAATATTTATACATTTCATTTATCTTCTTTATATTTCATTAACACTTTAGAAAATGGAAAGCATTATTTAATAAAATGATTGAAAGTTATTTGTAAACTTTTGTTTGTATTATAATTTAATTCTGATTTATTTTCACTGCCAGTGTACTGAGAGTACCTAGAATTCAATATTCTCAAGTTCATCAAACTTCTGGAAAGAAATTTCCCTCCTTCAAGCATTGGTAGATTGTGGTGGTATAATAGAGATTTGTTTGCCTAGAAACACAAAGAATTAGAACTTTTTTTGGCATTTACTGTTATTTAGAAATTTTTTGGTTAGTCTGAGTGGTAAGTTGGTAGCTTTTTAGATAGCATTAGGTTAGCTAGGATTAAGCTAATGTAATCCATGAAATTGAGAAAACTTTAACTCTTGAATTTAGAGTTAACATTTGCCCTTCAGTTATATTAACTTATTTTGTACTTGCTATGCTTCTACCACAGATACCTGCTTCTCTCTCTCTTTTTTTCCCCTCACACTGATAAGGTTTGTACGTGAAGTTAATTACAGTTTATTTATTTTGCTTTGTGAAATTGACAGTAAGATTAGAGTTTAGTTCTCCTATTGGCTACTTTTTTTTGATCTATGAGGAATAGTACAGTAGGGCCAGAAATCAATCTGAATATAAGTTTTGGGGTATTTGAAAGTTAAGAGCGAAAACTAAAAATTAACACCTCCCACTCCTGCCAGAAAGAAAGCATGTGTTCTATGTTTCTAACCGAACCATCAGTCCAAGTTTGTGTATTACCTCCAGGTAGAGCAATGCACAGCTTCTATACATTGGGGGCACCTGATGACAAAATTATACTTCCACTTGCTGCTTTGTGGTAAATTGGTGACATTTTTGTGCTAGTTTCCCCTTCCCTGGATATGTAAATATAGTTAGACATATAGGTAAGTAGATAGATAGCTGGATAGTTGTTTCATAAACAACATAGCCTCTGAAAAATCACTTTTACTTTCTTTGAACTTGTGCTCTCTGTAAAAACTTAAATCAGAGAGCTAGAGAAGTTATTTATCTGTATCACTAACAGTTTCTGGGTAAGCCATTGTATGTATTTTACATATTAGAAGGAAATTTGAAGGCTTTTTTGGTGAAATTCTCAAACTTGGGAACCTTACTGGGCAAGATCCCAGGGAAGATGGGAGATTGTTGAGATCACAGAGTGTCTGTGAGTTCTCAGTGTGTATGACACACAGAGCAATCTGCTCGCTAGTTCGTCTTCCCTTGAAAAATTAGGCCATGAAAGGATTTCAGTGTAATAGAGCAGAATCTCTATTAAGGGATAAATGGGGTTGACAGACCTTCATTGGGCTCTGGTACTTTTTAATGTTAAGATTTGTGAAGTATAAAGAACATGATCTGATCTATTTTTGTGACCCCAGCCTCATCATTTAAAAATAGACACTCTAAACATGGGTAAATTATCATATCAATATTATTTCTGGGAGCCTAATTACTACCTCTTTTCCTCATGGATCCCAGCTACCTTGCCTTTTTCTTAAGAGTTTTATATCTTATTTTCTATTTTTTGGAAACTACTCTAATACTCTCCACCACAATGGCCCTAGTTTTTATATTGAATTAAGAACAGATTTTTCTGGAAACTGGATTAAACAAATTTCAACGGATACTTGTGTCATACTACTAGTACATGCACTCCGCTCCCTGCCAACACCTGTATCATGCAATAGGTCTTTGGTACCTTGATTCTCTTATTTTCAAGGCTATTTCCCTGTTTTTGGAAGATGGTAGGGAGGTTTTTTTGTTTGTTTCTTTGTTTGCTTGGTGTGTGTGTGTGTGTGTGTGTGTGTGTGTGTGTGTGTGTGTGTGTCTGTGTACTTTGCCTCCTTTGCTTCAGATTCCTTTTTTAAATAATATATTTTTATTATTGATTTCAGAGAGGAAGGGAGAGGGAGAGAGATGGAAAGATCAATGATGAGAGAGAATCATTGATGAGCTGCCTCCTGCACACCCCACATTGGGGATCAAGCCCACAACCAAGGCATGTGCCCTGAATGGGAATTGAACCATGACCTTATGGGTCATAAGTTGACACTCAACCACTGAGCCACGCCAGCCAGGTGGCTTCAGATTCTAAATTATGATATCTGAGGTGGATAAATCCCAACTTTCTCTTCATTATTTCTCATTTGGATGATGCAAAATAGGTTTGTGATGAACTAACTGACCAATATCTAGATTCTATGAATCATACTAGCTGCTTTGCTGTTTATATGTAAAATAATACAGTTATTTTTTATAAGCACACTCTGAAGTTGGGAAGCAATGAAAACAACTGCAAAGGAGAAGAGAATGAAGATAATAAAATTGACAGTTGAGAAAGTAGGGAAACCTCTTAGGGAAACCTCCATGAAATCATTTGAGACTCTCCATGCATAGAAGCTTGCTCTGGAAAACTTTTTCAATTACACTTCTCCAACATCTGCATAATCATACTACTTCTTCCCTAATGCCTTAAGTCAGTGGTTCTCAACCTTGGCTGCACATTAGAATCACCTGGGAATCTTTTTAAAATCCTAATTTCTGGGCCTCATTCTAATGTGCAGGCAAGATTGAGAACCACTGCCTTAAGTTGTCATTCTCTCTCTCTCTCTCTCTCTCTCTCTCTCTCTCTCTCTCTCTCTCTCTCCCTCTCCCTCTCTCTCTCTCTCCTTTTCTCTCTCATCAGTAGAAATATTTTCCCTGGGGTTATTTAGGAAAGGATGTTATCTCTCAGAAGGCCTGTGTTTAATCTCTGACACTAATTTGCTGTGTGACATTAGCGAAGTCACTTCAAATCTCCTGTCTTCAGTTTCCTCATCTCAAACATGAAAGATTTGAACTATTATCAAGTCTCTTGCTAATTCGAAATTTGTTCGTTTCAAGGTTAAAATTGTCTTAGCCAACTCAACATAGCCTGATAGTGTTGTTTAGGTTGAATATCATATGGTAGTTTGAATACTAATGAATTGCCAGATGAAAGTAGCTGTCTGGTTTGGAAGGCACATGAATCAACTAATAGAATGTTGCTCCATGTGTTGGGGAATTCACTATCATGTGGACTCACCTTAAAGCTCTTCTTACTGTTCCATTACCAAAAAGTTATAAGTATTCTCATCTGTGAAGTTGCCTATCCATGATCTTTATTATCTCTCAGTGATCATGTGCCTTAATTCTTTATTTAGACAATATTGAGCACATTCAATTCAGGGAATTACTATTTAAGAGATCCAGAGAAACAAATTGGAACATACTCAGGAAGAGAATGATATGGATGGCTGAACCATGTCTTATGAGGAGGAAATGAAGAAAATGGGGATGTTTTGCCAGAAAAAGAAAAGATACAAGGCTACTATAATGCTGTGTGTATGTATTGAAAGTGCTGCTGTTATAAATGTTTATGTGGGATGCAAATGTTTCCATGGTTTGAAGGCATAGGATTCATATTCCTATAAATAAGAATGTTTGACAACCCTCCAAAGATAAAATCAACTGCTTTGAGAAGTGCCAAATCTTCTATCAGTGAAGGTGTTTAATGAGAGGCAAAAAGTTGCTTGCCAGGGAAATTTTGACAGCCATCATCACTACTACCACCACCATCATTTAATGAGCATTTACTATATAACAGGTGTTTTATTTTTATTAATTAATTTAATTTCCATATCAACACTATGAGGTAGGTTCTGTACTACTATTGTCATCACTCCCATTTTATAGATGAGGGAATTAAGGCACAGAGAAATTATCTAACTTGTTTGGGGTTATATGGGAGATAGATGGAAAAACATATTTAACTAGAAAATCTGACCCAAAGATCTTTTAGTTGTTAACTATTATACTACCTTTCTTGCATAGGAAATTCAAGTACTAGATGGTATTGAACAATTGGATTTTTAAGGACTTTTGAATCTTGAGATTTGATTCTATATGGAGGCTGGTGGTATATAGATAATGCAAGGCTTTTCTATGTGATTGTCTTGACAAGTTTGGAGATTTTAATATTTTTCTATATTTACTCTGTTCACTATATTTACTTCCATTTATTAAATATGGTGATGAGGACATCTTAAAAACTTTTTCTTGTAATTTTTTTCTTGAGATCAAAATAATATTTTTAAAATGGCTTTTCCTTCTTGGACTTTAGGAGTCATGACACTTTAGCAAATATTGGTAAAAAAAAATCTACATTCTGACACATCGTGAATAAATTTATTGTTATTGAACAGTATAGTAATATAATAAAGTGACATGATATTATTCCAATTTTGAGAATGCTATGTAAATTTAATATATTCTACCAGTATCATTTTTAATAAAGAGAAAAAGAATATATTTCATTTCACTATTAGAGCAAATGATACTTTTGTCAGGAATAAACTGTTGGTAATTGGAGCCAAATTCAGTATTTTCATTTATATAAGCTTTTTAAAACCAACGTTTTTCCTCAAAATATGTCACATTGGAGAAAAATATACTTTTTCCTCTGAGAAAGAACCTATAAATGTTAGCAATTTAGTTCACAGCATATTAAAAAGGTTAGATTTCCTTTGTTAGCAAGAAGTTATTGGAACCTAGATTAGATAAAGCTTTTCTGTCAGTCACTCAATAACACCATAGTAAAATGTCTCTTATACAGCACAGTCTCAGGCCATTTTTGGTTCTTCCAAAAAAAGTTTTTTTAAAGCAGATAATCAGAAAAAGTAGTACATATATAATATATATTATAACTTAATATATTAATCACTGACATGGTTAAGTTGCCAATACACGTAACTTTAGTTGGTTTTATTATTGTTTTTAATTTCTTTATAGACATTGCATTCCTTAATTCCCCTTAGCAAAAGATTACCAGGAACATATCTATAGTTGAACAAATTGGATTTCTTCATTGCAGTAAAGAGAACACACCATAGAGAACCATGGAGTGTCTCAGTAAGAGAGTATTGGAAATAATCGTTTTTAGGATTTAGACTGAGTGATTTGGGTAGGGTCTGAGAAATCAGAGGTTTGCTATAGATAGAGGGAATGTCAGAAATCAGGGTATCTTAATAAAGCTTATCTTTAGGGAAGGCAGACTAGAGTGAGGTAAAGCTATAATTAGAGAGGCAGTATAACAAAATGGAAGAGCAAAACAAAAATAACAACATGCAATGCAGTAAGACTGAACACATTTAAATCAGCCTTGCTAATGGGTGGAAGAAAGAGTAAGAGAGGGTAATATTCTGTCCTATAATTAGATTGGGCAGCAGAAAGGGAAGTTGATTAATTCAGCTGCTTAGAGAGTCCATTTCCTAGTCGTTTCTCCTAACTTCGATGACTTCTGCCTGGATGTGGGTTTCAACTCCATTATGTAGGGCAAGAATTCCATTCCTGGTTAGAAATGGTCTCTGGCCCATGGTCTGTGACTTTCTCAAATCCTGACATCTTCTCTGACTTTTGCAACCTTAGCCCACTGCTCTCCTCTGTTCACCATGTGGCTGCCCATTCACCTTCCTGGGCTAGGTGCAGTTGGCAACCTAGATGAATCAGAGCAGACACATTCTCTAGCTGCTCCTGGCCAGAATAGAGTTAATCCATATGCTGTTAGGTTGAATGGAAATTCATAGTATCCCCAGAAAATTCTAATTACAAGTGGTACGGTTACTGGAGCTTTGGGAGGGTCAGGTCTTGGTGGGATTAGCTTGGGATGATTTCATAAAGAAAGTGGTTTTTGAGCATATATTGATTATTCTACTTAGATGAGTGAGTATAAAAAAAACCCCTAAAAATGGTGCCAGTGGTTATCATGACAGTATTTTCAGAACTGTAAATAGAAACAAAGGACAATTGGATAAAGGGTATTTGAATTTAATAATAAGAGTAGTTATCATTTATTGAGTCTTATATGATAGGCACTGTACTAAATGCTTTATACATTATTCATTTCTCACAGCAGCGATTTGAGGATATAATTATAACTCCATCCTATAAAAATGCAGAGATTAAACTCCCATCTCCTTGACTATGGGCAAACCTTGGTACTTACTATTAAATAGAACACACTGACAGTTTACAGGGCATGACTTCTCAGGCGAGGTTAGAAACAGTGATACAGATTTCATCTGGCTCTTTCCAGGGGCATGCACCTTTGGAAGCCTGGACTATCATGTTTGAAGCTAACATGATGGAGAGAAAAACATCATGTAGAGAGATCACGCAGAGATAGAGGATGATGTCTAGGGAACCCCATACTTCAGCCCTGAGATTTTGGAGTGTTAACATTTGGGAGTAAAGAAATCTTTGAGATGATTCCAACCTTAGCCACTGACTTAATGGCAACCTCAAGAGAGGTCTCGAGGCAGCACCAAACAGCCCAGATGCTCCTGAATTCCTAACCCACAGTTAGCATAAAAGATAATACGTGATTATTGTTTTAAGCACTGAATTTTAGGGTGATTTTCATACAAGAATTGATAACTAATTTTATCTATTGTCACTGTGGAATGGAAAAAAAAAAACATTGGATGTGGTATCAGAAAACTACATTTAGATTTTAGTTCTGCCAGCTATACCTGTGTGGCATAGGGGAAGCCACATAATCTCTGAGTGTTACTTTTCTTCCCAGTGAAAACGAGGATGCAGAATTTTGTATTCAGTTATTGACAACCCATTTTTAGTATAGTATCTAGAGACTGGAGTGCATCTGAGGAGAAAGACAAAGGATCTGGAAATTATGTCAAATAAGAAATTAGTTGTAGAAACTGGAGGAATTTCACCTAGAAAAGGACTATTTAATGCTTCTCTTAAGATGTTTGAACAACTCTAATAGGGAAATGAGAGTAAATTGATTTTGTGAATCTTTTGAGGACAAACAAGAAATAATGGGTGATAATTATAAGGATATAGATTTTAGCTGATATAAGGATGCCCTTTTAAATAATGAGATTTATTAGAAAATGTTTTTTTAATTGTTTTATTGCTTAAAGTATTCAAAGGGTATTACATATGTGTCCTTTTTTCCCCCCGCCCTTGACAATCCCCTGGCCTCCCCTACCCCCCAGTGTCTTATGTCCATTGGTTATGCTTATATGCATGCATGCAAGTCCTTTGGTTGATCTCTTACCCCCCTCCATCCTGCCCCCCAACCCTCCCTGGCCTTCCTGCTGCAGTTTGACAATCAGTTTGAGGCAGCTCTGCCTCTTTATCTATTACTAGGGGCCCGGTGCACGAAATTCGTGCACTGGGTGTGTGTGTGGGGGGGAGTGTCCCTCAGCCCAGCCTGCCCCCTCTCACATACTGGGAGCCCTCAGGCGTTGACCCCTATCACCCTCCAATCGCAGGATCGGCCCCTTGTCCAGCCCTGACACCTCTGGCTGAGGCGTCCGGCCCGGGCAGCGGGGACCCGCAGTGGCAGCGGCCCCACAATCGTGGGCTCCGCTTTAGGCCCAGGCAAGGGACCCCTAGCTCCCGGGACTGCCAGCTTCGACCGTGCCCAGCTCCCATCGCTGGCTCCACCCCTACTTCCTGCTATCACTGGCCAGGGCCGCAAAGGCACCTGATTCTCCGATCTCCGCCTTTGCCCTGCCCCCCAGCTCTTAGCTCTCCCCTGGGTTTCCAATCACTGTCAGTGGCAGGGGGCTTCTTCCTGCTTTCCCTTTCGCCTCCCTGCATTGTGCCTACATATGCAAATTAACCGCCATCTTGTTGGCAGTTAACTGCCAATCTTAGTTGGCAGTTAACTGCCAATCTTAGTTGGCAGTTAATTTGCATATAGCCCTGATTAGCCAATGAAAAGGGTAGCTCGTATGCCAATTACCATTTTTCTCTTTTATTAGTGTTGATTGTTCATAAGTTTATAATGGTCTTTATTATCCATGAATGAGTGAGATCATGTGGTATTTTTCCTTCATTGACTGGCTTATTTCACTTAGCATAATGCTCTCCAGTTCCATCCATGCCGTTGCAAATGGTAAGAGTTCCTTCTTTTTTACAGCAGCATAGTATTCCATTGTGTAGATGTACCACAGTTTTCTAATCCATTCATCTACTGATGGGCACTTAGGCTGTTTCCAGATCTTAGCTATGGTGAATTGTGCTGCTATGAACATATGGGTGCACATATCCTTTCTGATTGGTGTTTCTGGTTTCTTGGGATATATTCCTAGAAGTGGGATCACAGGGTCAAATGGGAGTTCCATTTTTAGTTTTTTTTGAGGAAACTCCATACTGTCTTCCATAGTAGCTGCACCAGTCTGCATTCCCACCATCAGTGCATGAGTGTTCCTTTTTCTCCACATCCTTTCCAGCACTTGTCGTTTGTTGATTTGTTGATGATAGCCAGTCTGACAGGTGTGAGATGGTACCTCATTGTTGTTTATTAGAAAATGTTGTTTGAGAACCCTCAACTATAGAAATACCAAGAAAGAAAGTTTTCTTTTTTTCCTGGTTTTAGTACAGGGAAACTATAATGTACTAATCTTCAAGAAGGCTAAACTGTATTCTCTTAAATTTACTTTTATATTTTTTCCAAGCATCTCTTTATTATATAAACAATATTTCTGATGCCAGGTGGATGCTAGACTTATCAAGGGCCATCACTTAGTAAGTTATATAATGTCTAACCACTATGATATATATCTGAAACTAATTAAATCATATATCTAGTGCTATACAATTATAAAATATAATTTAAAAATTTAATTAAAAATACCAAAAAACACACAAAAAGCAATATTTCATCAGTTATAAGTTAGAAAACACAAATAAGGAAAAAAGAAAGAAATTTACCAATAATATCATCACCATTTAGAAATCACACCTGAAAAATTGGAGCAATATTATTTTAATATGCTGTTCCAGTTTTATTGAGATATAATTGATCAATAACATTACATTAGTTAAAGGTGTACAACATAATGATTTGACATGTATGTATTATAAAATTATTGCCACAATAAGTTAGCATCCATTACCTCACATGTTTTTTAATTGATGTATAATTGATGTAAAATGTTATATTAGTTTTAGGTGTACAGCATAATAATTCATGTGAATAGCATAATGATTCAGTATTTGTATATATTGTGAAGTGATCATCACAATAAGTGTAGTTAACACCTGTCACCATCCATACATGTTTTGTTTTTACTATTTACTTTTTTATCCCTTCAGACACAAAAACATCTTACTAAAATATTCTTAATTTGTGAAAATTGCTTTCCTTTTCTAGAAACTCTGCCTATTGACTTTTTTTTCTGGTCCTACTGGGTACTTTTTCACTCTTCTACATATAATTTTTGTACTGTGTTTAACTGATTTCCAGTGAAATACTCTTTACATCATTTGAATCAACAACATTACTTTATTCATTATATTAGGACTAAGATTCTTATGAGTAATATTTTGAAAAAAATTTTTGCTGTTAGGTCTGGTGAGGTCACTGATGTTAAGGGTTGAAAGAAAACAAATTTATAGAAAATTTTCTTTGAATGAACTAATGCTTATTCCGTGCCCCATATACTCTGCTTTTTGTGATGTTCATGTGTTCAGTCATGTTATTCAGCGGTTGTTTTCACAAGAAAGGTCAAAAGAAGAGAGGTAATCTCCTTTATGTTATTTTTAAAAATTACAACTAACCAGGCTTCTTAAAATTATTCATAATTATATCTGCATTATAACATTAAGGCAAAGCACATTTATTTCATTTGCCTTAGGGATTGATGTTTCTTAAAGTGAGGTACATCAGAATTAAAGTAACTGTGATCAGAATCACTTGAGATGTTCCTCAAAATTTATATTCCCGAGTTCTACTCTTCAGGGTATGGGAGGAGATGAAGGAATCTGCATTTAACATACTTGCCAAGGGATTCTATATCTTGAAGTTTGAGAATCACTGCTTTAGGGAAATATTGTCTCAGATCTCTCCACCGTTGTGCTGCAGTGACATGCATTAAGACTCAGATATTATCATTGGGAATCTTGCCTCAATTGATATTTCATAGAACTTGTTTTTAAAACTTACAGAGTAAGTTGAGCTTTTTTTCTTAAGAAAATGTATTTAAAAATGATTTAGTCCTCTAGAAAAAAAGATTAGAGATTCTTAGTCAAGTCTCTTTTTAAAATTTGGCATGATTGCCTTTTATTGAACAGTAATTTCTTCACTGAAAGTGTTTGGATTTGTGTGCCCCTTTACTCAGATAAAATGCCTAGAGGCCTCCACTCATGAAAGGCCAATACTGCTTAAGGTTTAGAAAGATAAAAGTGAGGGCCAAAATTATAAATTTTGTGCCTTTCTATTGTTCCTAAGAATGTTATAAGATTACTTATATGATTTAAGCCATTTGTGATTTCATTCACTGCCTATCTGGGTGCCTTGGTGAAATCATGACTTTTCAGCTTCTTGTTCCCTGCTTCTTGGTGGTGTTGAGCCACTTGGCACACATTATGGGGCTGAGGACAGTGTGTGGGTAATTGGTGTGGGAACCCATGGTTACTGTCTGTGGTGCAAGATGGCAGTGACCACATTACCATGAGTAAAAAAAAAACAAGAATTGTAGTTGATCTAACAAGTAAGTGACATGAGTAAGACTGAAATTAGTCCTGAGAGAAAAAAGTGGTACTGTATGGAGCCCAAATGCTTTAAGGACAACTTAAAGTTGTTACTCAGGCTGGAGAGCTACTCTTACCATATTTCGAGTGATGGAAAAATTTGCTTTATTATGGACAATGGTGAGTCATCTGTAAGCAACACCTCCTCATGTTTTGACTTGGTCTTGAATCCCTTAGATTGAATCAGAATTTGTGTTTGACTTTTAGGCTATGCTATAAGACTAGTTTGCATTTGAAATGAAAGTGACTGAAGCCTGATTGATCAAATGGTTATTATCAATTCAAAAACATTTCTGACAGGGACAGTATTAAGAGGTCAAAATGGCTTTCCAAAACATATCTCAGTTTTTGTTTGTCCAAAGTGAAGAATCAAGAGACCATTCCGAAAAGCCATGTTTAAGGCCTAAACATGATTGGCATCTAGTGGAATTCCTCTGCAACACTCCACAGCATTATTGTAAACTTTAATGGAATATAACATCTCTCCTGGGAAGGAAGAGATCTAGGACCAAGGTAAAGAAGAGCTCTCTTTCCTGCCCTGCCCCATTTAATTGTATCATTTTTACTTGATTTCAGCACAAATGTAATGAGCATTTACTCTGTGATAGTCATTGTGCCAACAATGGGAATGTGGAAAAGATTAAGATTTGGCTCACAATAATTTTTCGCATGTGTCTGCCCAGTTTTCCTAACACCATTTGTTGAAGAGGCTGTCTTTACTCCATGGTATGTTCTTGGCCTCCTTTGTCAAATATTAATTGACTTGTAATGGTGTGGGTCAATTTCTGAGGTTTCTCTTCTGATCCATTGGTCTATATGTAGTTCTTGTGCCAGTACCAGGCTGTTTTGGTTATAATAGCTTTGTTGTATAGTTTGATATCCAGTATTGTGATCTCTCCAACTTCGTTCTTTTTTCTCAAGATTGCTGCAGCTATTTGGGGTTTTATGATTCTGTATAAACTTTTGGAGTATTTGTTCTAGTTCTATGAAGTATGCTGTTGGTATTTTAATAGGGATTGTGTTGAATCTATAGATTTTTTAAAATTGAATTTATTGGGCTGACATTTGGTTAGTAAAATTATACAGGTTTCAGGTATACAATTCTGCAACACATCATCTGTATAGTGTATTGTGTGTTTACCACCCCAAGTTGAGTCTCCTTCCGTCACCATTTATCCCCCCTTTACCTTCTTCTACCTTCCCCCATCCCACCTTCCCTCTGGCAAGCACTATACTGTTGTCTGTGTCCATAAGTCTTTTTATTTCTTTGCTTAATTCCTTGACTCACAATATTTTAATAGCTTTATTGGGATATAATACACATAACTATTTATCCATTTGATGTATACAATTCAGTAGTTTTAAAAATATTTTCACAGACTTCACAATATTCAATTTAGTTCAAGACTCATAATATTTTTCACTAGAAAAATGTTTAGGTTCAGAGGGGGGATAATCCTCCTTGACTCCATTCCTAAGTCTGCTCCTTCCATCAGCATAATAGCACCTTTTATTAAACACCACTGCCTATGAGCTTAGCATTGAGTCTAATTACTTTATAACTGTTATCTCATTATATGCTCCCAATAACCCTGAAAATAAGTTTTATTCCTACCTTCTGTAAAATGACAGTAATGTATACATACCTAACATTTATTGAGTACAATTATTATTTAATATATGAGGAAACTTACTTCTCTAGATTCCTTTTCCTTCCATCCCTTCCCACTAATTATTAACTGTAACTTACCTGCTGCTTCTTCCTCTAGTAGTTCTGGAAGCTTGCCAGGCTTCTTTGTGAAGATGGAGAGAAATATACGAGCAGATAGGATTTTCAAGCTTCTGATGAGAATCACAAAGGCTTTAGTTCACGACATTTCTTATTGGGAGAGAGACTGCCCAAGCACAGACAGATAAGGCGAACGCAAGACTACTGATGGGCAATGGCCAAATAGTAGTTGCTTTCAGCCCTCAGTTCTGGTTTAGAGAGATATTTAAATATTTTCTTTCTATAAACTTTTAGGTGTCTATTATTTTTAATCTAAGATTTGTTTTTCCTCCTCACAGTTGGCCAACTTTCCCTGTACTGTGAAGTAATTCATGTGCAAATATTTCTGTAACAAACTTGTTCTTTTGTAAACAAACATAAACAACAAACCATTTCTAAATACCACATGACAAAAAAAATGTAATACCCTTTGTAATACTTTAAGCAATAAAAAAACAACCCAAAAACAAATAATAAAAGACAAAAAAAGAAAAAAAGAAATGTGTGACTATGATAAAGGCAAGGAATAGAAAGAGGTTTCTGTAACTTTTGATAGATAGACAGCTAGAAAAAAAGTGATTTTCCCCAAACCCAACACACAAAAATATTCAGGTTAGTTATTTTTCTGGCAGTGACTTAGACATTTTTTATATTTTCTGATGAACAATTAACAATCATTGAAGCTAATTTCTCTACTGTTTCTAAGTTCAAGGATGATAATGTTTTTGTGATGTATATGTATTTTTAGGCTGTGCTAATTAAACTGCCAATTTAAAGAAAAACTTTACCAATTCTAATAATTAGTAATTGAATCTAAACTATTTTAAAAGAAGGGCACAAATGCAGAAGAAGTTGAGGTGTCCATTTTGAAATTGGTTTTGAACCACTTAGGTTGCTTTTAATAAAAACAACAATGTACCAGTATGAATCTGCATTTTCAGGTTAGTTCCTTTGATAATTGCTTTAGTGTTTAGTATTTTTTTTTAAGTGGAGATAGTTACTGTATTTTTTTTGTCCATCTAAGCATCACATATTGTCATTCTGAGTTTGGGATTTTTTCTCCCAATGATATGAAAAGAAACAAGTATTCTAATGGTTTTATTTTATTCTGTTTTTCTAGGAGTCAGAGAATAATAAGTTATGTTCCCTATATTCCTTCCGAAATACCTCTACCTCACCACATAAGCCTGACGAAGGGAGTCGGGACCGCGAGATAATGACCAGTGTTACTTTTGGAACCCCAGAACGCCGCAAAGGGAGCCTTGCCGATGTGGTGGACACACTGAAACAGAAGAAGCTTGAGGAAATGACTCGGACTGAACAAGAGGGTATGTGTGGACTTAACTGTTGGGCTTTATTCTTTTAAAAATTCCAGGCCTTAAAAAAAAAGAGTGGGATTTCAAGGGCCAGAGAAGTGCATAATTGGCACTAGCCTGGAAAAAGTTATTCAGAGGTTACCATGGTGATGGCAGATTGTGATCCATTAGGAGTGTTAAGCAGATAGCTCCATTTATGTAACATTTTTGTGCATTTTTTTGTTCTTACGATAACAAATCAAGGTTTTAAACTGACTATAAGCCTTGCCCTGGAAAAAGGCAGTATAGGAATTTTTTTCAGCTGCAACTTTAATTTTCTCTCTCCTACTTCCTATTGTTGGATAGTGTTTGATTATGAAAAATCAATTGCTTTAAAAGCAAAAAGAAAACCCAAAGCAATTTATTTCTCCTCATTTTTAGAAATATTATAAATATTATTATTTTACTTCCAAACGTTATAGCATTGAGGGTTTCTAATATTGTTAAAGCTAAATGTTCAAGGGGGAAGTGCTTTGACATAGGACATCTACTCTAATATTCCATATCTACCTTCTCTCCCACAAGAATCCACCTAGGTTCAAGTATCTCTAGACTCTTTAATAATACTTAGTAAAAATTTATCTTTATTGTTGAAAGTATTACAGATGTCTCCCTTTTCTCCCCCATTAATCTCCTCTACCCTGCACCTGCTACCTTCCACCCCCCATCCCCCAGGCCTTCACGACACTATTGCCTGTGTCCATGGGTTATGCATATACTAGTATGCATACAAGTTCTTTGGTTAATCTCTCCCTTGCCACCTCCATCCCCACCTTCCCTCTGACGCTTCTTTGTTTTCAGTTAAATAAATCAAATCTAAGTGATTGCTATAATGTGCATGTTCTTTTATATTTTATGTACAGATTTTAGACTTTAAAATGTAGGATAATTAATGGTTCTGGATTTACTACTAACATTGTAAGTTTAAATCTCTGTGGCATATAGGGGAATGGGGATTTGATATAAGGGAATTTTTCATGTTACTTAATTTTATTCGTTCAAGGGCTCAAAAATTTAAAAACTTTCAAATTAAATTTTGTGAAAGTTACAAATTAATTTTTGTGGATGTGTTTAGCACATCAGTAATTTTTGTGGAAATTCTAGAATGTATTACATGCTTTTCTGTCTTACTAACCACGTTATATAGCATAAAAGTAAATATTATTTGATGATTTGAAGTCATGATGCAGTAGCCTATGAACGCCAATACCTATCTAACAATTAACATGACCCTGGGTAAGTTCTAAAATATCCCTGAGCCACAAAATTTAAAATTTGATATGGTACCTATATCTGACTTGGTAACTCAAACATTTTGAGAATTAACTATAATAATGAATATAAAAGTCTTCGTATGAACTGCAAACTGCATAAATTTGAGGTATTAAAATGATTATAATATTATAAATATCAGTTATTTTACCATGCTATATGTAATGATGCCCCCAGAAATCATTGGGATAATTAAGACTGTTTGGCTCTATGGTTATTTCCTTGTAGTTATGAAACTTTGGAGTTCTTGTGTTTGTTTGATAGAGATATAATTTTCAGTGTGTGTGTGTGTGTGTGTGTGTGTGTGTGTGTGTGTGTGTGTGTGTGTTGGTTTCTCTTCTTTAGGTTGCAGGCTGCTACTCCTTGCTTAGTTGTGAATAATTTCTAATTTTCTCCTGTTAATCTATAATTCATGAAATTAGATGATCATGACATTCTGGACTATATTTAAAATATGAATAAATGTCTGGGTGAATTATTGAGAGATTCTAGGTAATATTGCTGCAGCTATTCAGGGTCTTCTTATTTCATATGAATTTTTGGAGACTTTGTCCTAGGTCTGTGAAATATGCCATTGGTATTTTAATGGGGATTGCATTGAATCTATAGATTGCTTTGGGTAGTATGGATATTTTAATAATGTTGATTCTACCAGTCCATGAACACGGTATATTTTTCCATTTATTTAGGTCTTCCTCTATCTCTTTTTTTTAATGTCCTTTAGTTTTCTGAGTAAAGGTTTTTTACCTCCTTAGTTAAGTTTATTCCTAGATGTCTTAATTTTTTTGGTGAAATGGTAAATGGGATTTTTTTCATTTCTTTCATTCTTTTTCTTTTTTTTAGTTTCTCTTTCTGTGAGTTAATTATTGGTGTGTAAAAAAGCCATAGGATTCTGGGTATTAATTCTGTATCCTTCTACATTGCCAAATTTATTTATGAAATCTAGTAGTTTTTTGATGGAGTCTTTAGGGTTTTCTATGTACAATAACATGTCATCTGCAAATAATGACAGTTTTATTTCTTCCAATTTGCTAGAATTTTGTTGAGGATTTTAGTATCTATGTTCATCAGGGATATAGCCTGTAATTCTCTTCCTCTGTAGTGTCTTTATCTGGTTTTGGATTAGGATAATGCTGGCTTTACAGAAAGAGCTTGGAAGTGTGCCTTCCTCTTGAATTTTTGGAATAGTCTGAGAAGGGTAGGTTTTAGTTCTTCTTTGAATGTTTAGTAAACCTCCCCTGTGAAGCTGTCTGGACCAGAGCTTTTGTATGCTGGAAGTTTTATTGATTACTGCTTCAATTTCCTCCATAGTTATCAACCTATTCAGATTTTTTGATTCTTCCTGATTGAGTTTTAGAAGACTGTATTTTTCTAGGAATATGTCCATTTCGTCTAGGTTGTTCATTTTGTTGGAATAGAGTTGTTCATAGTATTTTTTTTTTTTTTACAATCCTTTGTATTTCTGTGGGGTCAGTTGTTACTTCACCTCTTTCATTTCTGATTTTGTTTATTTGGGTCCTCTCTCTTTGTTCCTTGGTGAGCCTGGCTAGAGGTTCATCAGTCTTGTTTATCCTTTCAAAGAACCAGCTCTTGGTTTTATTGATCTTTTGCATTTTTTTTTTTTGGTCTCTGTGTCATTTATTTCCACTGTGATCTTTATTATTTCCTTCCTTCTGCTTACTCTGGGCTTTTCTTATTGCTCTCTTTCTAATTCTTGAAGTTGTAGGGTTAGATAATTTATTATAAGTTTTTCTTGTTTTTTAAGGTAGTCCTGTAGTGCTATGCACTTCTCCCTCAGGACTGCTTTCACTGTGTCTCATAGATTTTGGATTGTGGTGTTCATTGCCATTTGTTTCCAGGATGTTTTTTATTTCTTCTTTGATCTCTTTGGTAACCCAATCATGGTTGAATAGCATGCTATTTAGCCTCCAAGTGCTTGATTTTTTTTATTGTTTTTATTGTTGTTGATCATAAAACTCTTAGAAGAAAAGATAGGTGGTAGCTCATTGATATTGGTTTTGGTGATGACATTTTGAATATGACACCCAAAGAAAAAGCAGCAAAAGGAAAACTTGATAAGTGGGACTATATCATACTAGAAAGTTTCTGCACAGCAAAGGAAACCATCAACAAAATGAAAAGGCATCTGATGGAATGTGAGAAAATACTTGTAAATCATATGTCTGATAAAGGGCTAATTTCCAAAATATGTAAAGAATTTATATAACTTTAGAATGGCTGTTATAAAAAGGACAAGAAATTACAAGTGTCAGTGAGGATGTGGAGAAAAGAGAACTCTTATGCATTGTTGGTGGGGATGTAAACTGTTATAACCACTATGGAAAACAGTATGGAGGTTCCTAAAATAAAAATAGAACCACCATAGATCCATTGATTTTACTTCTGGGTGTTTATCTGGGAAAAAACACACCCAACACTAACTCAAAAAGATATAAGTATCACCATGTTCATTGCAGCATTATTTACAACAGCCAAAATATGGAAGTAATTTAAGTGTCAATGGATGGGTAAATGGATAAAGAATAGGTGGTGTATATATACAATTGAATATGATTCAGCCATAAAAATAATGAAATCTTGCCATTTACAGCAATAATGGGTGGACCTCAAGGGCATTATATTAAGTGAAATAAGTCAGACACAGAAAGACAAATACCATTTGATCTCACTTTTATGTGGATTCTAAAACAAACAGACAAACAAACAAAACAAAAAACCCAAAAGGGTGATGATGGGAGAAATGGGTGAAGAGGTCAAAAGGTAAAAAGAAATAAAATATACACATCCTTTAAGAAAATTGTAGTCTGACTGGCATGGTTCAGCGGTTGAGCATGGACATATGAACCAAGAGGTTGTGGTTCAATTCCCGGTCAGGGCACATGCCTAGCTTGCAGGCTTGATCCCTAGTAGGGCTGTGCAGGAAGCAGCCAATCAATGATTCTTTCACATCATTGATATTTCTCTCTCTCTCCCCCTCCCTGTCTGAAATCATTAAAAATATATTAAAAAAGAGAAAATTATAAAACTTACTGACATAAAATATTTGGATAAATGGAGAGTTATATCATATTTGTGGATAGCAACACTAAATAACATAATAAACTGAAATCTCTTGACTTGGGGTGTGAATACACAATACAATATACAGATGATGTGTTATAGAATTGTACACCTAAATCTTCTATAATTTTATTAATGTCACCCCAATAAATTCAATAAAAATGAAAAAAATCTTATCACATTAATCTACAAATTCAATAAATTTTTAATAAAAATAACAAATGGATTTGTGAATGTTTAGTGGTAGGGCACTTAAAGGTGATTGGAAAATTTATATGGAAAGCAAAAGGCCAAGAAGAGCAAAGACAATTTTGCAAAAGTGTAGAGAGGGGACCATCTTACTTATAAAAAAAGTATGCAAAAATACATATGGAATATATGTCTGAAAATGTAGGTTGTATTCAGGTTATAGAGGACCTTTAATTCTTGGCTAAGGAGTTTGAACTTTATATTGAAGTTTATGAAGGAATCATTGACTACTTTTTAGTACAATAAGGTGATGGATTAGAGCTTCTTCCCAGGAAGGTTAATCTGGCAGAACTGTATAGGATATATGGGAGCATGGAGAGACATTAAGGAAATTGTTTCAGGCTGGAGATAATGAGGGCCAGGACTAAGGTGGCAGAAAGGAGAAAGGAATAGGGGGTGCGTATGGAAAAGACATTAGGAGTTAGAATTATTAGGACTTGACATTTAAGTGAGGGGACCAAGAGAGGGGGATGGTTCAAAGGTAACTCAGAGTTTTTAAACTTTGGGTGAGTAGAAGGGGGGTAACACAATCTCTATATATAAAAGCCTAAGTGACCAGCCAACCGGCCTAGTGGCCGGTAGCTATAATGTACACTGAACACTAGGGGCAGACGCTCAACGCAGGAGCTGTCAAGCTGTGGTTATTTGGCATCGGCGGTTCTCAGATGATACACCCGGAACCAGAGAGGAGGGAGGCTGATTCCGGGTGCGTCACCTGAGAACCACCCTCTCACAATCTGGGACTCCTCGGGGGGATGTTGGAGAGCAGTTTTGGCTCAATCCCAGCAGGCCAGGCTGAGGGACCCCACCAGTGCATGAATCCATGCACCAGGCCTCTAGTTAATAATTAAAAAAAAAAAAAGAAGTAGAGGGACATGTTTTAGAGATAAGAGCAATGAGGATTTCTATTTTTAATTTTGAGTTTGATTCCTAGTTTTGATTATTATACTGCTTAAAGCAATAGAACAGAACAGTATAATGGGAGAGCAGAAATAATTATAGAAAAGGTCATTAAAAAGTTTCTAATAGATTTTGGATTCTATAATAATTATATTTTAGGTCTGAGGAGATATAATAGCTCCACCATATTTGCCTGGATTTGACCCTTTAAAACCCCAGGTCCATCTCCTCCTTTGAGACATCTCTTATCCCATGGAATATGTAAAAGCTTTGAATTACATAACCCACCTTTACTTCCCATCTACTTCCTGGTTTGAAGGCCATACCTCATGAGTGACAAGCCTGTGTGACTGGCATAATAAATAACCTTTCCAAGTAATTCTTGGACTGGAGAATGTTTTGACTCTATCAGACTAAATATCCCTTCCTTCCCCTCACTTCCCCTCAAATACAGGAACTGTTTTATAAAAGGTTTATTTATTATGGTCTATTTTGAAAGAATATCTACATGATAAAAACTCTGCACCTAGTAATAGGAAAGTTATTCTCTTACAGGCAGATTCTTTGATCAACCAAATAATTCTCCAGTGTTTAATCTGCCATACCTTCAAGAAATGCCCTCTCCAGAGCAGTGTTTGCACTGGATTGCTGAAAAACTGATGAACAAAGGTGTTCTGTCTGGAGTGCCTCCTCTGAAAGTGAGATCGGTGGGAAAATCAGCAACATTTTTGTTTTTCTGTCAATTTAACCTTGGTGTGTTTTTCTGTCACAGAGAAGTAGGTAGGTGGATAGATAATTAGATAAATGCACAGATGCATGGATAGATATATAGGATGAATAAATTATCAGAATCTGCCTTTTAAAACATTGTTTATATTGGTGGGTAAAGTGTGCAGAAAGACTTTTATTAATAGATTTAGGTTAAGATGCTTCCAAGATAAAAATCCTTCAACTGTGATTAAATGATGAATTTTAGTTATCCTTGTATCACCCATCTTGTTGCCAATGTAGCTGGGCTCTAACATAAGCGACAGTTGTCAGAAAATGAATACTTTAAAAAGGACTTCTATATCTAAATACTTATATTTAATCAGAGAGTCCTTTGGCTTCTGAAAATAAGTTGTCTAATGAGAATTTCATTTGAGCAGCTGTGACTGAGGAGGTCAACAGGCATTGCCTAGGAGAATATGGCCCAGCTGGTTAAATCTGGTTGTTGTCGTGATTTAAATGGTCAAGTGCTGCTTGTAATCCAGGACCGTCTGTTTGTAAAGGGAATAGTGAGTGCTTCAGCATAATGTACAGCTGTTTTAATCTCTCTTTAATAATAGTGCTTCAGCTACTATCATGTCTTATGTATCATACTACTAAGTATATGATCCTAGGCTGAATGAACTAGTTTGGGCCAGGTTTTGGCATCCTGTGAGATTGTAAAGAAAGGGATAGTGATGTAAATCTCAACTCTTGACAAAATAAATACTTCCTTCTGACTTTCTGACCCCTTTTAAAAGACTTATTTCTTAGGTAATAATTATTGTGACCAGGAGGGAGTGATAAAGCTTGTGGTTGTATAGAAGCAGTACACTAAGTGAGCACTCTTTGATAGAGGCCATAAATTTAATGGAAAGCATGCAGGATTTAGGTACAGCTTCATATCTGTTGGTCAGAAATTAGAGTATTCGTCCAGTGGAATTGTCTTCTTTGAACTATCATGCTAATGAAAGTATGTGGATTCATTTGACTATATGTAGTGAAAGGGCATGAGCATTTGAGCTTTGGATTCCTGGTGGGATAGGCTTTCCAATGGATTATGCAGCTGTTACCCAGCACAAGAATGAACACATGTTTATGTGTATAGCTGATGGATTATTACCATTATTCATATCTCTAAATAATAATTTGGATTTCTACATATATTTTCTCTGAATTATATTTAGTTAGCCTATATGTTGGTGTGTATTGCTCATCTGATAGCTTTGCTATACTAAATGGGAAATGTGATACAGTTTAAAAAATGGAAAAACTCATTTTTGAAAGTTATGTGTATTTGAATGAGCTAGATCTGGGTTTGAATATATGTTCTAATATTTAGCGAGATAATAAAGCCTACTGATTAAGAGTGTGGGCTCTGGAACTAGACTGCCTGTTTGAAACTCATTCCAGCATTTGCCAGGTGGGTGACATAGGACACCTCTCTGTGCCTTAGTTTCCTCAATCAAAAAATATACATAATTATAGTGCTATCATGAGGATCAAGATTTAGTTAATGCACCTAAAACATTTAGAAGATTTACAGAACATAGTAAGTGCTCAAAAATATAACCAACATTGTTTCCTAGCTGTGGGACCTTGAACAAATTATATTTTGTGCTTCAGTTCCCTCATCTGTAATACTGGATAAATGATACCTTGTAGGGTTTTGTAAAGATTTGAAATATCTACACTAATAAAAAAGAAACATGCAAATTGGTGTCACTCTGCTATGCCCACCAGCCAATCAGAGCGACTATGCAAATTAACCAAAGATGGCAGTTAATTTGCATATGTAGGCCCAGAGCGAAGACTGAAGACTGAAGACTGGAGAGGCTTGGCTTCTCTGCTGCAGCCGGACCAAAGGCCTGGGTCCCGGGTGCCGAAGGAAAACCGGTGCCAGAAGCCAGGGGAAGGAAGGCCTATTGCACGAATCTTCGTGCAACAGGCTTCTAGTTATATATATATAAAACACATAGCTTATATAATTGTGGTTATTACCCTATTGCTATTCTAACTGCTATTACTGTTATTATTTGGAGAAAAATTTAAGAGAAATATTACAGAAAACTCATCCTGCACCACATACAGAATCATAGGAAATGTCCCATGGCGCTAGGGGATTTTAGCATTTGGCAGCAATGATGTTCTTGTTTTCTGGAAGAGCAATTCAGTTGAGCTCTCCTTTCAAGCTTCTGGGAAAAGCTGATACTAAAATTTCCCCACTGGAAGCCAAACTTCCCTGCTGTTGTCAGTGAGAGAGGTTGGTAAAGGCTTGGATGAGGTTTTTAGAGCAATTTTTAAGAGTAATGTGTTCTGTTAGAAAAAATATAATAAAAGCCCAGGCTAAAAAAATTTAACTTTCATACCATGATAAAGCATCAAAAGGATCCTTTAAAGCAAAATTTATGGATATTAGGTTTTTGCCCAGGGGTGGGCAAACTTTTTGACTCGAGGGCCACAATGGGTTCTTAAACTGGACTCAGAAGAAGGAGCTGCAGCCCTGTTTCCCGACATTGCCATGCTAACACTGCTGCTGGTGAAGGAGCGGAGGGGAGAGCAAGAGAACCCTCCGCACTTTTGGCTCCGCGGGCCGGATAGAACAGCTGAATGGGCCGGATCCGGCCCGCGGACCATAGTTTGCCCATAGCTGTTTTTGCCACATCTTTAATTCAAAAATTAAAAATTTAAAAATTGTATTGGTGAAGTGTTTAGGGTATCTCAGATCCAAAGCTTTATTTTATTTTATTTTATTTTATTTTATTTTATTTTATTAGTTAAGGTATTACAAATGTGTCCTCATTCCCCCCCTCCCCATTAACCCCCTTTCTTTATATTTCTCATTCATGGGAGAAATTGGAAAAGTTTTGGAATTTTGCTTAAGAAATACATTAAGTATTCATTATAACCTCATGTCAATTCATTTTTTCTTCTTTTTGAAATACATCTTTCTTCCCTATGATATTTGTGTCCTTGGTCCTGTTTTAAAGAATTTGTATCATATTCATAGCAAATAGTTATTTAGTACCAGATAATTTAAATAAACATATTTTTGAAAGTATGTACTATTAGGGATTAAAATGAGGAGCTAGAACTGGTTTTTGAATTATGAAAAATATTATGTTTGGTAGGTTTTGTATTAAGTATATTTGCTTTCTGATTTTTTTTGAAACTGGTCATCCTCTCATAAGACTTTATAAAAGACTAGGGGCCCGGTGCACGAAATTCGTGCACTGGGTGTGTGTGTGTGTGTGGGGGAGTGTCCCTCAGCCCAGCCTGCCCCCTCTCACATACTGGGAGCCCTCAGGCATTGACCCCCATCACCCTCCAATCACAGGATCGGCCCCTTGCCCAGGCCTGACGCCTCTAGCTGAGGTGTCCGGCCCGGGCAGCGGGGACCTGCAGTGGCAGCGGGGGGCGCCGCGATCGCGTGGGCTCCACCCCGCCCCTGCAGGATGCCTCTGGCTGAGGCATCCGGCCCGGGCAGCGGGGACCCACAGCTGCAGGGGCCCCACGATCGTGGGCTTCGCTTTAGGCCCAGGCAAGGGACCCTTAGCTCCCGGGACTGCCAGCTTCGACTGTGCCCAGCTCCCATCGCTGGCTCCACCCCTACTTCCTGCTATCACTGGCCAGGGCGGAAAAGACACCTGATTCTCTGATCATGGCTGGGGGGCAGGGCAAAGGCCGCCTTTGCCCTGCCCCCCCAGCTCTTAGCTCCCTCCTGGGTTTCCAATCACTGTCAGTGGCAGGGGGCTTCTTCCTGCTTTCCCTTTCGCCTCCCTGCATTGTGCCTACATATGCAAATTAACTGCCATCTTGTTGGCAGTTAACTGCCAATCTTAGTTGGCAGTTAATTTGCATATAGCCCTGATTAGCCAATGAAAAGGGTAGCTCGTACGCCAATTACCATTTTTCTCTTTTATTAGTGTTGATAGACTCATCCTGAATTCTGTGAGCCCTAGACATTATGAACAAATCTTGGTTATTTCAATTTACTGTTGTTTTTGCAACTCCCATTTACAGTGTTGGCAATGTTCTAGTGCAGTGGTTCTCAACTTTCCTAATGCTGCGACCCTTTAATACAGTTCCTCATGTTGTGGTGACCCCCAACCATAAAATTATTTTCGTTGCCACTTCATAACTGTAATTTTGCTAATCGTAATGTAAATATCTGATATGCAGGATGTATTTTCATTGTTACAAATAGAACATAATTAAAGCATAGCGATTAATCACAAAAACAATATGTAATTATATATGTGTTTTCCGATGGTCTTAGACGACCCCTGTGAAAGGGTGGTTTGACCCCCAAAGGGGTCGCAACCCATAGGTTGAGAACTGCTGTTCTAGTAGGTTGAGTCATTTTCCTGACTTCATTTTGTGTGTGTCTGCCTTGAAAAGATACTCCAAATTTCTTGGCCTGTTTTTATCTTCTCAGTTTAAAACATTTTGTTCTTAAAGCTCTTTCTCTAGGAATGTTAACAGATGCGGGCAATTGCTTCTGATTTTTCCTCTTACTGACCTGGGAAGCACGAAGGTGCTCTCATAGCATTTTGTTATTTAGAAAGAGGATGAAGTTTTCAGGTGGTTGATGAAATGTCATATTCTTATATGATTTTTGAACCTGTGGAGTTTAAGTGGATAATTAACATTTTGCACTTTTTCCCATGTAAAATTCATTAGATTCACTTCTTCAGGATTTATGCTGGTATTCTCAAAAGTAATAGGGGGCAGTTTTTAGATCTATATATTTTCTCTTATACAATACTAGAGGCCCAGTGCACAAAAATTTGTGCACTCGGGGGGAAGGGGGGGTCCCTCAGCCCGGCCTGTGCCCTCTCGCAGTCTGGGACCCCTCGGGAGATAACGACCTGCTGGCTTAGGATTGCTCCCGGTGGCAGAGGGCAGGCCCAATCCCTAGATGCAGCCCCTGGTCGGGCTCAGAAAAGGGCCAACTGGGGAGTTGGGGTGCTGCCCCCTGTCATGCACAGAGCAGGGCGGATCGGGAGGTTGTGATGCCACCCTCAGTCATGCTCAGGGTAAGGCTGATTGGGGGGTTGGGGCACTGCCCCCTGTCACACTCAAGGCAGGGTCAATGGGGAGGCAGCGCCACCCCCTGTCATACACAGAGCAAGGCCAATCGGGGTTGGGGCGTTGCCCCCTGTCACTCACAGAGCAGGGCCCATCAGGGGGGTTGGGGCTCCGTACCCTGTCACGCACAAAGCAGGGCCGATCAGAGGGTTGGGGAGCTCCCACCGTCACTAACAGAGTAGGGCCGATAGGGGAGTTGGGGCACCGCCCCTGTCACACACAGAGCAGGGCGGATCAGGGGGTTGGGGCGCCGCAGCCAGTCACACTCAGAGCAGGGCCGATGGGGAGGTTATGGCTCTACCCCGTCACACACAGAGCAGGGCCCGTGGGGGGGGGTTGGGGAGCAGCACAGAGCAGGGCTGATCAGGGTTGGGGCGCCTTCCCCTGTCATGAACAGAGCAGGGCCGATAGGAAGGTTGTGGCCTCGCCCCCTGTCACACACAGAGCCGCAGGGCGATCAGGGGGTTTGGGTGCTGCCCCCTGTCACGCTGATCCCGGTGCTGGGAGGCCTCGTGGCTCCGCTGATCCTGGTGCTGGGAGGCATATTACCCTTTTACTATATAGAATAGAGGCCTGGTGCACGGGTGGGGCCGGCTAGTTTGCCCTGAAGGGTGTCCTGGATCAGGGAGGGGGTCCCCACTGGGGTGCCTGGCCAGCCTGGATGAGGGGATGATGGCTGTTTGCAGCTGGTCACACACCCTTCAGGGTGGGGGTCCCCACTGGGGTGCCTGGCCAGTCTGGGTGAGGGGCTGAGGGCTGTTTTCAGGCTGGCGGGTGACTGAAGCTCCCAACCGCTTCTTTTTTTCTTTTTCTTTTTTATTCTGGGCCAGCTTTAGCTCTGAGGCTCCAGCTCTTAGGCCTCCGCTGCTGAACGCTGGTTTCTGGCCTTTGTTTACCTTCTGTATTTGAAACAATGTTGCGATCTTGCTGGCTGAAGCCCGGCGACTAAAGCAGGTTTCTGGGGTTTTGTTTAGCTTCTATATTTGTAACATAGTTGCTTAGAGTTGCAGCTCAGAGGCCGGCAGCGGCAGGCGGGGAACGTTGGAGTCCTCTGTCACTGAAGCAAGCAAGCCTCATGTTAGCTTCCAGCTGCCTGCCTGCCGGCCGCCATCTTGGCTGGCAGTTAATTTGCATATCACCCTGATTAGCCAATGGGAAGGGTAGCGGTCGTACGCTAATTACCATGTTTCTCTTTTATTAGAGAGGATGTATAAGGAAAAATGAAAAGAAAAGGAAGTGGTAAACTTAAATATGTGTTTATTATGTAATACTAGAAGCTAGGTGCATGAAATTCATGCAGAAGGGGATGGTCCCCCAGCCTGGCCTGCACTCTCTCCAATCCAGGACCCCTCAGGGGACATCCCTCTCACAATCTGGGACCACTGGCTCCTAACCGCTCACCTGCCTGCCTGCCTGATCGCCCCTGACCTCTCTTCCTGCCTGCCTGATTGCCCCTAACTGCTCTCCCCTGCCAGGCTGATCGCCCCTAACTGCCTCTGCCTTGGCCCCCGCCACCATGGCTTTGTCTGGAAAGGACGTCCGGAAGGATGTCTGGAAGACATCTGGTCTAATTAGCATATTATGCTTTTATTAATATAGATTTGATACATGTGTAAGGTATAAAAATAAAATAGCGACCTGTGAATTCATCATCCAACTTAATAAAAATTATTGATACTATTGAATCTACCTACTTTATTCACCTGTCCAATCTCTTCGTTTTCCATCTAGATGTAACTGTTGCCAAGCATTTGTTTTATCATCTTCCTTTTTTTATTTATTTTAAAGCAGTTTTGTATGTGTGCCTAAATAACACATTATTTAATGTATTTTTTAAGAACTTTGTTTAAATATATCACATTGTAACTTTATGTGATTTGCTTTTTTATACTCATAATTATATTCTACGTTCAATTTTGCTCTGAACAGCTATAGTTTATTTTAATTTTTGTGTAGTATTCCATGTAGTATCCCATGGAATGCTACACAGAAGTATATCCTACTGTCTTCTGTATCTGGACATCTGGATGATTTCCAGTTTTCTGCTCAAAGATGGTATGAACATTCTTGCACCTGTCTTCTGATACACATGTGCATGGACTTTTTTCTCTAGGGTGTATTCCCAGGAATGGAATTTCTGTTGACAATTTTTGTATTCTTTTTCCACTCTGTTGGAAAACATTACTCAAAGAAGTTGTCATTGCAGTGTGTGTGTGTGTGTGTGTGTGTGTGTGTGTGTGTGTGTGTGTGTGTGGTATGATTCCTGAAAGCTTTAACTTAACTGTCTTTATACCTTTTGGTACTACCTTCCTGAAAATGTCTAGTACTAGTTTCTTTTTATCACCGAGCTTTTCAGAAGCTCACAAGAGCCTTTGATGGACACTTCACTGCAATTTTCTTTTTTCTTCTTGTTATATCTTATTAGGATGTCTTCAGCCCTTCTTTCAACTATGGGCATGGATGTATTGTCATTCTCTTGCTGGTCTGTGATTACTAGGTTTGTTAGGAAACATACTTTTCCCCCTTTTGAGTCCCTTTATTAACATTTCCAGTTCAGTATGGTTTTGAATCAAAGTTAATTCCTGATCTCTATATTATGCTCACAATATTTTTTTTCTTAAATACCTCTTCATATTCAAAATGAACTAGCAAATCTTGTTGATTATTGCCACTGTTCTATCCAGCATTTATATTGAAATAGACTTTTTTTCTAGCCAAAGAGCTGACTTGTTAGCTGTAAATCTTCACCTTTTAAAAAATAATGTTTGATTTGAGGATCCTCTCAGATACTGACCTTGATTTGATGTGCATTTTTGTCCTGACTCTGGTAACTTCCTGGGTAGTACCTAATAATCAATTAATTAGTTAATAAATTGAGTTTCTTAGCACTAGTTTCTTAATTTGGAAAATGAGGACATTGGTTTAGCATTAAAGGCCAAATTCTAAAGTTCAATGCTGCTTTGATTTTTCTTTTAAAGTTTGTATCCAAATTTCAGCACCCACTATGACTAATTTTCTCTTTCAAGCTGTTTTCAGACTAAGCAATTCATCTGAACCAATCTCATGATTCATTTTCTTTTATTATGCTTGAAGTTGTCCTTTACTATTCTCAGTCTCTTTTTACCTGATATTAGAATCTTTATGAAGATAGAGATAAAAGCTGCCACTTATTTTTGACGTCTGAAAGAGTCATTGTCCAAGGAAGTACTTCTAGACAAAGTCAGAGGTAATTGGCTCAGAGAGTTCTGTATATGGTTTGAGAGATTGGTAAACAGAGGGTTGTGTTAGTTGGTACCATAATCCAGAAGAAGGTAAAGGCTGGGCTGTTGTAAATGGGTTTTGAGCCTGAGAGGGACTTCATGACCATAATTATTAGCCATATGAGGATTTGGCTTAATCTCGAATAAGTGTGACACTTAGATCTATCATAGCGTTCTTGAGGGTTTGAGTATAACTAAGGAGCCATCGCTGAGACAAGTACTCCCACAATGAAATCATAGAATGTAGGCCATCCACTAGCACTGGAAGTGCAGAAGTTAGAGGCATGTGGACGTCCCTACTTGCTCTCACGTGATGAATTGGAATTGGATGTGTACAAATAGATGACTAGAAAAAAATTGAAGGTATAATGAAAAATAACTAGAAAATGTGGCAAAGTATTGAATTATTTGCAATAAGATACATGGCAGTGGCAACAGCTACTAACTTATAATTTTTACATGAAGGCAACCTATAGTCAAAGGTAGTTTTTAGGATGGCTAAAAAACTGTTCACTAGATTCCATTCTACTCCAAAGTGCAGTCATTACTTTAACTGGGACTTCCCCCAGGTACATCAGAAATCTCTTTTATCTTGCACTTTTTGTTCATTTTGTAGACAGGGAAGAGATGGGAAATTTAAGAATTGATGCATAAGCAACATGTTGTTTTGGAGCTATCTCCCTTTGTTTTCAGGTAGAAGAGGGAAACTGGGGAAAAGTACTTGATGTACCTAATGTAAAAAGTCCTAAACATTATTCTTTTGGAAAATATCTGATAATATCACATACAGTGACAGTGTCATTTTGAAATACAGAAAAACAGTAGTAAATTAATGTCGTTTGCTTGTAAATATTGTTGTCACAAAACTCATGTGTCCAGAAGCTCATGTATTAATTTTATTTCCCCATTATTAATTTTAATTTAACTCTTAAGCCCTCATTTTGACTAATAGCAGAAAGTCTGATCTCACTTCCGGTAAGCTCAATTACTTCAGAATTTAACTTCAGTCAGTTAGAATTATGCCCCTTTTATTTCTTCATGGTGTTATCTGATATTCAGAGGGTTTAGGCATTTTACTGGCATTGGAGCATTGGTATGTGGCCAATGATCATCAATCTCTATTATGCTTGGAATAAAATTCATTGCTTAGAACAAACAGCATACTCTAGCTCTCAGGGCCCATCTTATATTACTTTACCCTCTTCTCAGGCCACTCCAGCTGCACCAGCTTCTCCCTACCCCCACCTCAAGCATATCTTAGTTTCTTTGTACTTGCTTTCCCCTGTGTCTAGAATGATTTTCCTTTAGATCTCTGTATACTGGCTCCATCTTATCATTCAGATCTCAGCTTACTTATCTCTTCCTCAGAGAAGCCTTACTTAACCTCTAAATCTGAAGTGGACTTCAGTTGCTCTTTAATATATTATTCTATTTCGTTTTCACCTTAGCATTTCTCACTACCTGATATGCTCTTGTTCATTTGTCTTCCAATTGTCTGTCTCACTCCACCAAACAGAGAAAGTCAATGAGAGCAGAGACCCTCTCTGGTTTGCCCACTGCTGTATTCCCAGTGAGTCCCTCTTTTTATGGCCCTTTCTTCTCTTTATTGGTGCACATTACCTATTTAAAAATCAGCTGCCAATGGGAATGTGATTCTAGATATAATTTCATTTTCTATTGTCCACTAAGTTAGACATACACTTCTTAACTATTCTGAAACTACAGCCTTTCACTTCTCAGTTCACCATAACTGTATGTAACTTGTGAAGTTACACAAGTGTATAAATTTCTTAGATATGCCCAAATTATTCAAACTATTATAAAAACTGAGAGTCACCATCTCTCATTTTCTGTGGCTACTCCACCCTTCACTTGCTGTGTAGTTAGTATTACCTTCAGAGGTTGGGGTATTCCTTCTTGGTACCTAATGTTATTTTCCTAGCTTATTTTTTTTTTCTAGCAGTAATACCTATTCCTTATCCCTCACATCTGCTGTGATTTTGTTTTCTTTGACATGAATTTAACTTGGACATTCCTTAATCACAGTAGAGCCACTGCACATCATTAGAATTTGGTTCATGGGGTTCTTTTGTAATATTTCCCTAGTGAGTATTCAGAGTAAGAAACTTGAAGATGTAACAATCTCATGACAAGCTTTCTTATCTAAAGAGTCAGCACTGTGTTGAAGTTGAATTAGTTCAACCCACTTTATGTTCAGCCATTATCCATCCTAGAGAATAATCTTCTATATCCCCTCTACTTCTCTAAATTTTCCATCTATCCATTTTATAATATACTAGAGCTATATCATGTCTGGTCTTCTTCTAACTACTTTAGCTCTCATAATGTCTTCCTTTTCTAAAACTTTTAGAATCTAAAAAAAAAGTCAAATTTAAAAGTTGCCACACACTGGGGGTCGGGAAAGTCGGGAGAACTTAATAAAAGGCTACAAACTTTCAGCTGTAAGATGAATAAGGTGTGAAGAGCTAATGCATAACATGGTGACTGTAATGGATAACATTGTATTGTATAATTGAAATTTGCTAAGATTAGTATAAATCTTAGCAGAGTAGAACTTCAGTGTTCTTAAACTCCTCCCTCCCCCAAAACAGAGTAAATAGGTGACGGATGTGTTAATTGGCTTGATGGGGGGGGGGGGATCCTTTTACAATGTAGATATGTATCAAATCATCCCATTTTATACTATAAATAGCTTACATTTATGTCGGTTACACATCAATAAAACTGAAAAAAAACACTCCATTTATCAATAGATTAGAACTCACATTATATTGTTTGCTTTTTAAAAAATTGAGGTAATTATAGATTCACATGCAGTTATAAGAAATAATACAGAGAGACCCAGTGTGCACTTTATCTATTTCCCCCCAGTGGCCACCTTTGCAAAAATATAACATGACAACCAGGTTATTGGCATTGATACAAACCACCAATTTTACTTTGTCTCTCCAGTTTTAATTGTACTTATTTGTGTGTGGGTGTATATATTCAGTTCTATACAGTTTCATCACCTGTAAATCAGCTGTTTAGGCTCATGTATCACCACCACAATCAAGATACAAAATAATTCCAACATCACAAGGATTCTTGTGTTACTCTTTTACAACCACACCTACTTCCCTTCCACTTTAAAGCTCCTCACCCTCTGTGCCAACTCCCTCAGCCACTAATATATTCTTAATTTCTAACATTACGTCATTTCAAAGATGTTACATAAATGGAATTAAACAGTATGCAAGTTTTAAAAATTGGCTTTTTAAAATAAGTCAGCATAATTTCCTGGAGATTCAGCTAAGTTGTTGCATTAGGTTCAATAGTATCCAAGAGGGGATACTAGTTTCTATTGCTGAGTAGTATTCGGTGGTCTGTATCACATGTATATATCACAGTTTGTTTAATCATTTACAAGGTTGAAGGACATATTTAATTCAAATATACAGCTTTTGGATATTACAAATAAAGTTGCTATAAACATATGTGCACAGGTTTTTTCGTGAGCATAAGTTTCGTTTCTATGGGATTAATGCTCAGGAGTATAAATTATGGGTTGTATGGTAAGTTATATTTAGTTTTTTTTTATTGCTTAAAGTATTATAAAGAGTAGTACATATGTCTCCCTTTTTTCCCCCCTTGGCCTTCCCCAGGCCTCCCTTAACCCTCCAATGTCTTGTGTCCATTGGTTATGCTTATATGCATGCATACAAGTCCTTCAGTTTATATTTAGTTTTTTAAGAAACTGAACCATTTCACATTCCTACCAGCAATGTCTGAGTGATCTAGATTTTCTGCATCTTTGTTGGCATTTGGTTTTGTCACACTTATTTTAGTCGTTCTGATAGATGTGTAGTGATACCTCAATGTGGCTTTAAATTGCATTTCTCTTATGGGTAGTGATGTTGAGCATCATTTAATATGCTTGTTGGCCACCTGTATATCTATCCTTCTTGGTGAAATATCTAGTCACATCTTTTGTCTATTTTTAATTGCATTATTTTAACTTTAAAGTTGTGAGAGTTCTTTATAATTCTAGATATGTGGTTTGAAAATATGTTCTCTCAGTTTGTAACTTACCTTTTCATTTTCTTTACATAGGCTTTCAAAGAGCAGCTATTTATATTTTTGAAGAGGTCTAATTAAGCCATTTTTTATTTTAGGGATCATGCTTTTGGTGTCAAGTCTAAGAACCATTTACTTAGCTCAATGTTCTAAACATTTTCTCCTATGTATTTTTCTAAAAGATTTAGAGTTTTACATTTTGTATTTAAGTCTATAATCCACTTAGAGTTGTTTTTGTGTCATGTGTGAAATTTAGGTCACATTATTGCATTTATAAGGTTTAGGTTTCATTTTTTTTACATTAGCAACGTCATTGGATATAAAACCTATATATACATAAAAACATAAAAATTAATCACATTTCTATATATTAGCAATGAACGTTTGAAAACTAAAGTAAAAGACACAATACTATTTACATTTGTTCCAAATAAGATGAAAAGGTTAGGTATACATTTAACAAAACATGTACAGGATCTGATGCTAAAATTATAAAATTCTGATAAAAGAAATCAAAGAAGGCCTATATAAATGGCAAGACATACCATGTCATGGGTTGGAAGACTCAATATGGTAAATATGACAATTCTTACCCAAGTGATCTGTATGTTTAATGCAATTCCTGTCAATATCCCAACAAGACTATCATATGCATAGACAAACTTATTCTAAAATTTACATAGAAAGGGACAGGACCTAGAATAGCTAAGATATTCTTGACAAAGAAAAATAAAATGTTAGGAATCACTGTACCCAATATTAAGATTAACTATGTAGCTACAATAATCAAAACAATGTGGTTTGGCAGAAAAATAGACATATTGATCGATGGAACATAATATAGAGAACCCACAAATAGAATCACAAAAATGTGCTCAACTTATTTGGGAAGATGGAAAGTATTATTTGCTATTTATATTTGTTGATCTTGCCTCCCAAGAATATTCTTTTAAAATATATTTTATTGATTTTTTACAGAGAGGAAGGGAGAGGGATAGACAGTTAGAAACATCAATCAGCTGCCTCCTGCACACCCCCAACTGGGAATGTGCCCACAACCAAGGTACATGCCCTTGACTGGAATCAAAGTTACACTATAATATGTATTAATCTAAAAATCTGTCGATTTATAAAAGGTTCCAAAGAGATGAATAATATTATGGCTCAAAGGAGATGAGTTGATTCAATTTTTAGGGAGTGTCTCTTCAGCTAAGAGAATACATAAACACACACACACACACACACACACACGTATATATTCATTATTTCCATAAGCATTTATTAAACTCTTTCACCTGGTGAAATGGGCCTGATGTGAGGAGAGATAAAAATAGAGACAGAGGAGAAGAAGATGAACAGAGGGACAAATAAGTGTTGGTGTTTAGTAGCCCATAGTTTAGTGGGGGAAACATGCACATAGAGTAATTATATTATCGTAAGTGCTATAGTAGAAAGCTCTTTAAAATGCTGTGGGAGTACAGAACAGGGAACTAACATTTTGTCTAGGACATCTTAAAAGGGATTTGTAGATATTTAAACTGGATTTTGATGAATTATTAGCTATTTATAGTAAAGAAGAGAGAATCACAGGTAGGGAAAACAGCATGTATAAAGTTTCAGTAGTATAAATAAACCTGTGTGGTGAATTCAAGAGAGAGTTTGGATTTTCTTTTAGGTAGTAGGGAGCAATTGAGAGCTTTGTAAGCAGGAGGATGAGTAACATAAATGGACACATTTCTTAGAAGAGAAATTTTGGTGGCATTGTGATTATCAGTTGGAAAGCAGCAAGGCCAAATGCAGGAAAATCTTTTAGTGGGCTATTTTAATGGGCTATGCATGAACTGATAAGAGTCTAAACATAAAGCAGTAGCAGGGATAGAGAAGAGGAAATATATATATATATATATATATATATATATATATATATATGTATATATATATATATATATATATATATATTTGAGGTTGCTAATTAGGTATGGGATTGTAAGGTTGTAAGGTTAGGATGAGAGTCAAAGACAATTGGAGTAATCAAGCAGGGAGATTTAATGGGGGGGGAATTATTAAGAAAGTGAATATATTCATATATTCTTTTGGTAAGCAGGCTGAGGTGACCCCTGAAAATAGTTTCCTATCCACTTGATGAATTATAAAACTTCCATGTGTGGAGCATTTAGGAACATGTGTGAAACTGCCCAGTCCACCAAGAGTATGCTTTTCTGAAAAGCCACCAAGTAGCTGAAGGGTGTCAATTTACAGAAGCACTGAGTGCCATTCCTTCTTTCCAATGGAGTTGGTAGGTGTACCCACACTATACAATGGGGCTGGATGCATGGGTGGTGGCCCAAAAAGAGTGATGAAATTTTACTGCACGTTCTTAAAAATGCAGAGATGTAGATTATTTGGAGATTGAGCAGGTCAGCAAAGCTCCCACGATGCGGCAACTTACAGAGCGCATGGGCACACTGACCCATACATGCACTCTCCCTGCCACATTGAGAGGATCCTTACTGAAAAAGTGCAGATGGTTCCTAAACCAGAAGAGGAGGTTGCATAGAAGAGAAAGATATCCCAGAAGAAACTGAAGAAACAAAAACTTATGCCTGGGAATAAATTCAGCATAAATTAAATGCTAATAAAAGTAAAAAAAAAAAAAGAATATGAATATAGATAGATAAGAAGGTTTAGGGAGGAGGTTTGGGTTTAGATGTACTGAGTTTGGGCATCTGTAAAGGGGATGCATCCAGCAGGCCAGTAGAGTACTCAGTTGGCTCCCTTTGCTATCATTGTTATGGATTTAGTCACTTTTTTGTTAAAGAACTCATTGTGATTAGTGATTGTTGCTTTCAGGTGGTGGTTGGTGTCAGATTTGCTCCACACATGGAAGTTTTGTAATCTGTCATTCTATTTATATAAAAGCAAAGTGACTCTAGGCCAGTAGGGGTCTTGTGCATCTTCTCTCTTCAGGTAAACTCAATTCTGTAGTCCAGTGGTTCAAATTGTCAGTAGCATTGACATCATCTGGGAACTTGTTAGAAATGCAAATTCTTGGATCTCACCCCTTACCTACTGAAATCAGAAACTCTGTGATGAGGCCTAGCAATCTGTGGCTTAACAAGCTTGCCATGTATTTCAGATGTACACTAAAGATTGAAAAGTAGGCTATAGCAGTTATACTGTACTATATTGTACACTGCTGTTCTGTACTATAGCTCAAGCCATATAATATGATACCATGGAATCATCTGATTGGGCAACATATTTTCAGCTATATTCATGATCAATGATTATCTAATAAATTTTAAAAAATGGATAATTTTTATTTATTGATTGATTTTAGAGTGAGAGAGGAAGTGAGGGGGAAGCATCAATGCGTTGTTTAACTTATTTGTGCATTTGATGGTTGATTCTTACTTGTGCCCTAACCTGAGATAGTACTGGAAATCTTGGCATATTAGAACAATGCTCTAACCCAGTGGTCGGCAAACTGTGGCTCACGAGCCACATGCGGCTCTTTGGCCCCGTGGCATGGGCCACGAAGTTTCAATCGCACCGTATGTGTGCGCCTGCACGTGGTATTTTGTGGAAGAGCCACACTCAAGGGGCCAGTTTGCCAACCACTGCTCTAACCAACTGAGCTACCCTGCCAGGGCAAAATAATGGGTAACTTGATTTGATTAAAAAGTAGGGTGAAAGTACAAATTACAGGCTTTTTATGTCAAAATATATAGATATTACCTCCACGTTTTTTTAAACTTTTTTAAATGGCAGAGCAAGTGGGGCTAACAAAAGAATTGCAGAGCAATTTCAGTAATAAAACTTCTTTATTACTTCTGTAAATCCTATTTCATCTAAGTTTGTATTTCTGAGTAGTATCTGGAAAATAAAATTAATGTATATCATGAAAAAAAAAGAAATTCAGTACTACATTAGTGGTTTAGTGACTACTTAGGGTGTTGATGTTAGGGCCTCAGGTTAAGGAAGAAAAGCTAATGAGAGAGAAGAAAAATTATGGTGTAGTTTCAGAAGTATTCATCTGGATTCAGATTTATTTTTTCAGTTTCTGTACATTGATCAAAGGTATAGCACTCAAGTCATAGCATATGACTCCTTATATGAGGATGCTTCATAGATACTAATGAACGATGAACCAAATTTAATACAGAAAACAAAGCCCGTTGTATTTGGGCTTAGGAAGAGTACCATTCAATTGCCAAAGAAAATCTCATATTCTTGTTAGGCATGTGGATCCAAAAGTGTTGAGTTGGTCTGGGCTTAAGTGAATTTCCTAGTTGTTTAGCTGAACAGCCTCAGGTTCTCTGGTGATGATGAACTTTAGTTTTTGTTAGCCCCACTTGCTCTGCCATTCCTGCTGTTTTGCAACAGGGCTTAAAAGTGCTTTAAGTGCTTGTGACCGTGGTAATGAATGAAAATGTCTTTCCAGCACTGAGAGGATTGCATTAGACTGAATAGTCACCTCCCTTGTAAAAGCACTATTAGAGTGGGGCAGCTGTAAGTAAGGATAACGATTTGTGTCCACTGCTTATTTACTGAAAATTGTCAATGTATTATTTATTGAGAGCTCTCCAGACAGTGCTTGTCAGAATAAAATTGTCAGCTCTGAGCAAAATGTTATAATACATAATAAAAATGCTAGGTACGCATTTTAGGGCGACAACTAATTAGACCTGCTTTTTCTTAGGGAAAGGGTAGTAAAAATGTCTAGCATTGTGAATTTCATCCATTTGTGTAAGTCCTTTTCTTTTCCCCCTGCTCAACTCAGTATTTGGTTTAGAAACTTACCAGGCCTGAGAAATTATTTGAACAACTTTGTATTGTTGCCAGTAGACACCCCAAGTAGTGAGGAGGCTTGCTAAAGGAGGTAGGGCCTGGCTTGCCATCCCACAGTGAGCAGCTGCCCTCACCTCCATGTTTTGTCTGAAATTAGAAGATGTCACTTCCTCCCTGAGCAGTGCTCGTGGAAAACTGCCTCCAGTGTAAACAACATAAAATTATTAAGCTTATTCCTCAGCCGTGCTAATTAACCCCAAACAAATTTCACATTAAGGAAACAGAATTCAATCAATGTAAATGTTATTGCTGTGTATTACTGTAAGCAATAATATAGTGGCTAAAATAATTAATTATTTTGGATTTTTTTAAAAAAGAAAGTTCTTTTTTTGTGGTGTTGCACAATATTTTGTGAACCCTCCCCCCCCCACCCCCCATTTTCTTCAGTCTTTCCTGGCATAGAATTTAAAAGACTTGCCTGGTAAAGCTTGGGTAATATGCAGTCACTTTTTACAGGAAGAGAAAACTGTATTTTGGAGTGCTTCAGGTTTACTTAGTTTAATATGTTTTCAGTGGCAATGCACATGCCAATTTTGTCTCCTCCTACCTATTGTAGTTTACTACTCATTGTAGCAATTTCCTATATTTTTCCTTACCAGTCTTAAAATAAAAGGCACATGGTGATGGTGGTAGTAGGAAAGATTAAAAATAAAAGGGTGCTTAAATGCAATCCATATTTGAGAGGGAAAAATGAACTGTCATTTTTACTGTATTTTAGGGTTGGGAAGCAGTTGCTAAGATCCACCCCTAGGCTTACATATGAAGTAATATAATCCTATTCAAGTTAGTTTTCTTGAAATATTCTCAAATCTGGGCTTACATATGAAGTAATATAATCCTATTCAAGATAGTTTTCTTAACCAAAGTAATATAATCCTATTCAAGATAGTTTTCTTAACCAGATTTCTAAATAATTGCTTGATTGTGCCTGTGATAACTTTGAATAAAATTTATTATCATCTTCATCATCCTCAAAAACTTTAAAGACATGAAATGCAGAAGCAGACGACATATAATTGTATTTTTCATGCAATAAAATGTATATTTGATTAATATAAAATTAATTAGAGAAAGCATATTCTATGATATCTAGAACACAAATCAAATATTATTTGTATTACGATTATTCTGAGATATAATATACCCTTTAATAATACATATTAGCAAGGGTTAAATTAATTTTAAAATGTAACTTAACAAAATGAATAACATAATAAAGCAAAATGTTAGTTTTCATAGATTTAACATAAACCATTACATTGTAATTTTACCATGGTCTCTAGCCAATATCAATCTCTGTCCTCTATCCCCAGTTAATTCAGCATCCTATTTCATGACTGCCTTTAACTCCTTGCTCTTCTCTGTTAAAACTCTATCTTCATATTGGTAGAAATATTTAATCTTTTCATCACAACTTAAATACCTAACAAGCAGGTTGCTACTAAATATTTACAGTGATGTCAAAACTAATAACAAGTGTTCCAAGGAATAGTTGGAGCATGTTACTAAAAAAAAAAAACCCACACAAAAATATAAATTTTAATAATGTAGTTGAGAAGAAAAAATCTTGTGGAAGGACTGTTTTAAGATTATATCTGAATGTACCATTTATTTGATTATATATTTTGGTTTCAACTGTATTGTTTCAGATGATTGCTTATATTTTTACTTATTGCTTTAGTTTTTATAGCTAGAGAATTATTTTCTTTTTGGCTCCTTTGGACATTTATTCTTAACTTTCCAAATAGAAATACTTTAGATTTTATTTATTTGTATACATATGAGGCTGATAATGTACCAAATACTATAATAATCTATGTTCAATAATTTTAAAATCCCATAAAATTTAGACATTTTTATACATTTTAGATGTTTATGTCTCTTAATATATTTAAAACAAAAGCTTTAAATGATGTGCATGCTATAGCAAAGAATATAGGTTTACAGTTTGTATTGAAAGTGATACAATAATAAATAATAATACAATAATAAGTTCTGTGTTTTGCGTACTTACAAATGTAAAGCTATTTTTGCCCATCCTTGTATTATACTATGTAATTTCTGTGATTAATATTCCTGGATTTTAAAGTTACACTATAATACCAAACAAAAAATGTGCAATAGAATTCTAAAATAAGCGTCCTACTTAGAAGAAAATGTATTAGTATATTTTAAAATGAGATGCAATTGTTTGCATCCAGTACTTTATTTTCTTTAAGGCTATAATTGACAAACCGCAGTAATCCTACTGTAATGTGTTTTTCTTCCTGTACTGAACTCATTAAAAAAAAAAAACACCACGAAAATAAAAAAAGGTAAAAAGAGACTCCAGAATTTTGAAATCCAGTGGTCCTGAAGTGATGGGAAAATAGCCAAGGTGTCACAGCTAATTTCTGACCCTGTTTTATGAGTTCTGCTATTCCTTATTCCCCCTGTCAGCCTGGGAATCCCTGAGGCTGTACAAACTGGCCGAACATCACTCAGTCCCAGTTTTATATCCCCTTTTAATAATGTTGAGTCTCTTCTGTCCAACTTTGATTCAGACAACCTGCTTGTCTTGAAAAAATGATATATTTAATCAGTGACTCTGTCTCCAGCATCGCTCCCCCTGCGTGTGACTGGAGCCGAGCGTAGTGCAGTGGTCTGTCACTTCTGTTTGAATGGGTAATGTGGAGCCCATCAGCTGAAAAGACAGGAGCTGGAACTGCTTGTTAGGACACATGATCAAAAGCCGCTCTCTGCTTTCTGCCAATCAAACCTCATGTCGCCTTGTGGGGCAGACATTAAATAGACTTTTTTTCCCTGCCTTACACTATGGGCACTTTGCCAGTTTGACATGTGAACTGTTACAAAAGATGGCAGAGTTTCAGCCACTTGCTGACTGCTTTAAAAATCTTACTGAACACTTGTTGTCAAAATGAAATATTCATAATACTATATTATGATAAATTCTTAAAATATGATTTGGTGCCTTTCTCTTGTAATTTGTGGATTTTTTGTTTTGTATTTTTTTCCCCATAGGACAGAAAAACAATAGACAATTACTTCTGGGGTGAAAGTAAGGGAGACAAAACCTTTTAAATTGATCCGATTGCAAAGCCAACACGAATGTATGACGGTTTTGAATAAGATGATAATTACTTTGTGAAAATAACATTAGTGAATTAAACGTTATTTGGCGTTCTCTCTTCTTTGCTTTAAAAATTATTTACTTCCTGTAACTCAGGATTGGAGATTGGTTAGGTATTATATTTTAGCCAAAAACATTAAAAAGTTTATTTTGAAATTTAATTCAAGATCTTATTCCCTCTGCTTATTGAGAAGATGGACAGATTTCTAAATCCTACGACAGTCTCTGCTTTGCAGCTGTCCTGATGGGCATTTTCATTCTGCCTTTTCTTTACGTCATTCTCTGAAGAGTCCCCCATAATATCACAACCTCATCTTTGTACCCATTGCAAGCCAACAATGATTGTGGTATAGGCCAAACTTCTAAGCTTTTTAAGAGAAGAATGAGTACCTAAGTACTTTTAACATAAAAGGCTATTGGAATCAGTATTCCCTACAATTTCCAAACATCCAGATAACTGTTCCAAAGCTGTTAAATCTTAGTTGGTGCTTTGATTTCTCCAAACTTGCCACTTGGTACTTGCTGTTGCTTCTCTAATGATCATTTTAAAAGGAGTTAAACATTTTCACCAAAACATACCATGGCAATCTAGTGGAACTCATTTAAACAGTGAGCTACACATAAACAGCTGCTCCTTCAATAAGCCATTCTTTATAATACCCTTATTACCTTCTAGTGTCTCAAATTCTGATTAGTCAACAGTGCTGATTGCTGCACGGCATTCCGTTGCCCATCTTCCTTCTGCTCAGCTGCTCATGTCTTAGTTGTTATTTGATTACAACACAACTTGCGTATTGTTTTCCCAAGTTGTTCTTCATATTGTGTGGTAAAAATTGAATTCTTCAGGGACACTGGGATGGAATGGTGTGAGACTAACTTTCTTTATACACATTAAAAAAATCTCTGAATAAAGCATGGCATAAAAAATACAACTGTGGAATACTCAGAGTGGAAAGACTGTTTTTGACTTAAAACTCAATACTTACGATCAAATTATGAAACAAAGATTAAGTAAGTGCAGTATTTTTAAAAAGCATTAGAGTACTTTACAAATGTAAAGAGTTATAAAATTATTATATAATAGTTAAATTTCAGTCCGATATATAGTCCTGGGAGACGTAATTATGTAAGTAGATTTCCACAAAAAAGGCCTATAGGACATTCATCTTTATCCCAGGACTATATAATTTTAGTCTAATTACTGTGCAGCACCAACGATGTCCCCTCTAAATAGGACAGCATGCTGCAAGTTGTAACTTATGATGAAATAAGTACGGGTGGGAAAAATCTCTATAATGAAGTTTGAATTTCAGCTATTCCTTTGTTGTGACCCCCTGGAATCTCCTCTTGGTGAGTAGGAAATGCTGACACACTAGAAATGCAATCCCAGTAAAGGCCCTAAATCTGTCATTGTGCTCTGGAGTCTGCTCTGAAAATAGCAAAGCTCTTTTGGTAAATTAAAATCGGTGTGAATGGGAACAGATGTTGATACACTTTACTTTATCTTCAGGGATGCCAGTTAAAGAGGAGAGGGTCAGCAAGGTTAGAGGTGGGAAGTATAGTAAGTGTGCAAACTTGTTCTCAAAGGGAGTTGTGTTTTGGGATGTTAGTCAATAGGAGTGTATTTATCTTTGGTGGTTAGGTAAGCATTATACCTGCATTGCTTTATCTAGACTCGGAAAAATGAAGGAGATAGTATTTATTCCAGTGAGGACCATCTCTTTTCGATGTCCCCTTGTGGTTTTGTCTTTTCTTTATCAAACTGCATTTGACTATAAACTGTCTCAGACTACTATTCGGTTTTATTTCCCAGCATCATTTTGTCATCGCTTCCTAAAGTATTTGTTGAATCCTAGTGCTACAGTAGAGTCTTTGTACTGATATTTGTCAAAAATAATGAAAATGGTTTATGTTCTAAAACTGTGCAATTTATCAAATACCTTGTATAGTCAATTTAAATAAGTCGTAGAAGTTTCAGTCTTGATTTGAAAAAATAGCATAGGGTGAATTTATTTATAAGAACCTTAATAGTTTCTCTCAATTCCTTTTACATTTTAGATTACCTTATAATTTTCTAAATCTACATGAACAATAATGATCAATTTTGTCAGTATTATTCACACCTTTTATTAATTTAACATAGATGAATAAATGTGAATGTTGTGAAGAGTTGATTGGGAATAGATTTTAAATCTGACAGTTAGATTACAGGGTACCTAAGAAAAAATGGCTCTTTCAATAGATACCTAGTAATTTAATTCTTGTTTGAAATTATTATAATTTATTACAGTGTGTGGGTCCTAATGAATGTCTACTATTAAATGAAAAGGAGAAATTGAAATTAAGATTATGAAATTCTTTTAACTCATATCTTTAAATCCTCTTAAACAATTCAGAAGACATTAATAAGCTATGTGGGTTTCTTTCCATATTCTGTAATGGCAAATATAAACATTTTTTTTCAGCATTTAAAGATTCTAAAAAATGTTGAATGCATTAAACCTCAAAGCATGCAATCTTGGAATTTTATAAAATGGTAGTAGCCATTATAACAGCATTGAAATTGGCAACTTCATTTAAATATTTATTTGGATAATAAACAGACTTTTCCAGCATTTGAGTTTTCCAGAAATGACTGGGTTTCCTTCGTGTTAAGAATTTAATGTAGGACAATTTGAGATTTCATAGAGCTATAAACTATACCAGATTAACATTTTAAAATTTCCAAATACCAAGGAGACTTCTTAAAGTGTGAGTAAAAACTTATAAATAAAATAAAATTATCCAAATGCCCACAGGCATTGGAAGTTGTCACTTACTCCTAGATCTAAGTAAAACCTGTCATGTACACAAATTGAAGATCAGGTCTTTGAAAAATAACAATTCTTGGACAAAACAATAAACATATGACAATCTTCTATCCTGATAGATTATTTGAAGTGTTATTTGAAAGTCCCAATGTGTATCTGACCTGGGAAGAAGCCCCTCATATATTTTGACCATGCTTTCTTTTGAGAATCATTTAAGAAAGAAAATCAGATTAACTGCCTCTTTGAATTTCAAACCATTAGCATGCTTACCTAAAAATCCTGAAGTTTTGTTTCCTAAATTCCAGAGCTTTTTTTTTTTTTTTTTTTTTTTTTAATTGAGACTGCTATAATATATGTATAAGCTAGTGGTCAGTTTATATGTATTTAGAGAAAAAGAATTTAAACAAGTTGGTGAAAAGTTTACATTTGATTGCAGAGAATGACCCTGCTCTAGGTTTTTGTCAGCCTCAGAACAATGTGAGCGCAGGAGATACAGGGCCTGGCCCTCTCTCACTATAACAACCCCCCTACCAGTGCTGGATATAAGGAAAAAAAGGGTAATTTCTTCAGAGAGTGGTTATTTGGGTAGATTTTTGTTTGTTGGTTGATTTTCACAGGATTTCTTCAAGGCTATGTGTATAGCTGTGCCCTTAGACTTGGTCGAGTCACAACTCTATTCTCCTTTGTCATAAAATTTTCCACCTCCCTCTCCCCATTCCCACCCCCACTTAAGGATATTTTGTCTAAGGAACGTAGTGAGAGTGCTGGCTGTTTTTAGAGGAGAAGGTGATTTTTTGCCTTTGATAACCTGATCGTTGCACTCAAGTTAGCTCAGGCATCTGAAAGAAATAAGGGACAGAAATAAGTATGGCAATACTCTTTTAGTAATGATTACTGATCTCTTTTAAAAATGTTTACTGTAGTTTTTAAAGAAGGAAACAATTAGATAGAATTTATTCTGCCCAAAGTTCTATAAATAAAGCCTTTTCTCATCTATCAGTAATGTCCACGTGGTCACTGTTTATCACTGTAACTAGTTCCAACAGTTAAATTCCGGTGTCTCTCATCTACTATTACAAAAGCCTAACTGCCGGCCAACTACAACATGGGGATAGGTCAGAAAGATAGAACTTTCTCATGTTCAGTTTGAGAACATGATGGCTGTGCTATAAAAAACTGTTTCTTTAAAATATTTTTGTTAATTGTGACTTTAAAATATTAACTTTGAAAGGCATTGGCAATTTATAAAACGGTATCTGCTGTTATATTTAATTAGATTTTTTCTCCTTTGTGCCTCTTTAAACTAAATGAAAGATGGAAATATGTTTGCTCTAACATATTTGATGTGATTGAGATGAGATTAAGCGGTTTAAACGATTTAAAAATTATATTTACTTTAGTGCAATCTGTTAGGTTCAATGCTGATCTGTCTTTTGGTTTGCTTTGTGGTGTAGCAAACTAAGCAGTGAGGATAAAACTGTTCAGCACATGGGTACGGATAAAAACCTGTGTTTCCTCTCTCCTTCCCAGTTACTGCATTCTTCAGTCAAAGTTAAATTTGCTGTTCAGACATTAGCTGTACTTCTTAGCAATGACCTTGTGGGGTAGAGAAGCATGGCACAGTGGCCCTTTCCAGCTGTATTCAGCCTATCCGTCGGGGTATAATCATGCTCAGTCCCAGCACCGCAGGCTTGGACATATGTTGAGTTTTATTTCTTTCTTCTGACATTAATCCTATTCACCAGCTGTTCTGCCAGCTGCCATTCTTCAGTTTAGAGATTACATTTTGGGGGATACCAACAAAGGTCTAGTTGACCACTGCTTTTATGTTCCTTTTTTCCCTTATTCTTTAGAAATGATTGGATCTGGGGGGTAGAGAACTCAATCTTTTCCCACTATCACCTCACTTTTCTTTGAATCCTAGACATTAACATGATTTATGATCACTTTCAGTATATTATAGATAAGCCTCCCAAAGAGCCAGATTACCACCTTACTTATAAATCCCCTTTCCATAAAAAGGCTTTAAGTTTACATTGAAGGCTGTAATTAATGTTTCTTATGCTACTATATAAACAACATTAATTAGTGACAAATTCTTTTGATGTCTTAAACATATTCCAGCTGAAAATATGGTTTCAGTTCTCTTTTTCCCCCTGCAGGTTTGAGTGCATATCTCTGTTAAGATGATACTTTTTTTTTTTTCCTGAGCTATGGTGTCACTAATCTTGTTTGAATGGGCTATTAATTCTCTGTTATACTCATAATATATACTAATAAGTAGTATAGATTTCTCACTTTGTATTCCAGATGATCTGTCCATAAGCAGGATGTTAAACATCTGTAGTTTAAGCCTTCTGGGACTAACAAATGCATTAATGCCAGAAAGAAATGCGGCCTGGATGATAAGGTCATAGACCACGTGGTAAAGAAGCATCCCCAATATTATCCAGCCTGAGTGTACACTTCATTGTGAATCCTTCCATTTTCATAAAGGCAAAAGACTAATTGATTTAAGTTGTAATCACTTACAGTACATATTTATTATATTAATACCAACAAATACACAAAATCCTGTGTTATAATTCTCCCAGCTGATATTTTAGAGTCGTTTAGCCCACATGCCTCACAATAACATCTCTTAGCCATTCATTTACCTCAGAAGGTAACAATAAATGTTTGTCTATTGACAAGATTCTGCCTTTATCTTTTTAACTTTGTGGCATATATAGGTCATATATAATGGTAAAGAATTGAGTTTAACACCTTTAGCCTGGAGTCATTAGAATTAGGAACATCCTACTGACTTAAGAAAACAAAAATAAAAACTAATGATATACTTTAGAAAGTAGATTTGTTTGCTTATTTGTTTATTCATTAATTTGTTTATCTATCTGTTCATCTAACCATCCATCCATCCATCTATCCATCCATCCATCCATCCACCCATCCAGTCTTTCCATCGAGCTATTATAGGAAAACACATCATCTTGTCTTTACCAGACAGTGTAATTTTTCATATATGTAGTGATCTATAGAAAAATGAAAGGAAGTTTATAAATTGCTTGATGAAAAACTATTGCTTTCATAGTTTTTTTCCCCCCAAAGCTCTGACAGTAGTGAACCTCGTTTACTAAATATGGACATTCTATTTATAGAAATATTCATATTTTTATTGGTGGCCAAAGCTCTGCTTATAGGAAAACTTACAGGTGACTAATAGGAGTTGCTCACTAAGTGGAATAATGAATAGTATTAGGTGTCAATTAAATCAAGCTTCCCCGAGGTGCAGGTGCTCCACAATGTACTGACACATTTCAAGTAGCAGTGCCACTTCACCCATGCATATGAACAAGCACATTTGCATATTAAAAAGCTGAAAATTATTTAACTGAAGCAAAAGTCTTTTAGAGATGATGGAGGTTATTAAAACTGTTGACAAGAAAGAAGGTAATTGCCTGAAAATGAGAGATGACATTCTGCTATACACAGGGAACGTTGTTTTTGTTGTATTGTGCAGCAGTGCCTGGGTGTATAACCTATTACATTGAGATTGCTCCTATGCAATTAGACCCTTTTTGTCCTCACTTCAATAAGGCTATGATTATGAAGGATTGAAGAACACTTGGCATATTGAATGTCTGTTGTTTTTATAACTTCGTCAGAAATGACAAAACACGTTTTGTGTCCTGTTTTTTCTTTGTAGGCTTATTGATTCTGTGATTATAATATTCATAAAAGACAATGTGTTCATGGTTGAACACTCTGTCATTTATACAGGTTTTATTTTTTCTGTCTCAGCATAGTATTTGTTTGAATGCCAAGGTGTTAGTCATAACATGAGCAGATTTTTAAAGTAAAATATGAATAGGTGAGAAGTTTATCATGCTAATAATCTCAAATATTACTATTAAAAGTGTCCTAAAAATTCAGATGGAAATAATTCACCAAGTAAGAAAAATTGAAATCTATTTTACTTCCTCTCTGATTATGAGCTGTTCATTTTCACTCCAAATCTTGAGAGATCTTGCTGTGCTTTGGTTGTGTTTGTCAGAAGTGAAGACTCATGGCCCTAGAGGAAGGCACTTTCTTGATACTGCAGCAGACAGTGCATCTGCACTGACTTGCTCTGTTCTGCAGGTAGTAACGAAACAACTGTAGTGAATATAGCAATTGAAATGGACACATTGGAAATCATTGCAGGTACAGGAAATTTCAGGTTGTGTGTTTATTAATATTATGTTAAAAGATTTTATGTTTAATCATCATAATTAATCTTCAGTTGCCATCAGAGCCATTGTGACAATGCATGAAGTTCATTCCCATCATATAGTCTTTCCTTTAAGATGAGCACTGGTGTCCTTTGGGATAGAGCCAGCATAGAGTATTCAGTTGAACTTTTAGGTCCATGATATACCCCATCTTCCTGTTGGACCAATCGGCTTCTGCATTTACTTCTTCCATGGATTTAAATCCAGGACTGGTTTGTCAGAGACAGAACTGATAAGCTCTGAATAAAGCCCCAGTATAGTGTACCCAGAGAGTTTTTAGGGGATTTGTCATCTATATACTCTTTTATTCTTGATTTGGATGCATCTGGGCTTTAGTAAATTAAGAGGCACACCTAGGGTTTTCGTTAGCAGCTGTCTAGTGATTTATCTAATCTGACATGTTCATTTCTTTAAGTTGAAGAAGGAAAATGTCTTTAGGCATAGCAATCTGACTCTTGATTAAAAAGATAAAAGTGAGATACCCCAGCTCTTTTCCAACTCACATTATTTACTGCCTGCTGAAAGCCTTAGCTATTTAAAAGATGAAAATCCTGATGTAGCCATGCTCAAAGAGATTTTAGAAGCCTCCAAAGTATGCCAAACTTGCTACATTGCATATACAGATCTAGTTGCATCACACCTCAATTTCCATTCACACAACCTACTAGTTGCATGAAATAGAACTATTTTTTTTATTCCACTGTTAGGTGATCTTGTTTAAAAATGTTGAGAACAGTTTTAATTGTATTTCATATAATTGATTTTAGTATAGAGGAATAATTGTTTTTAACTATATGAATAGTTAATGGAAACTTTTTTCTTGATTGATTACAATTTTTGTTTTAATTCTTGAAAAATTTTTTGGTGCCACTAATTTATTTATTTTTCTTAATAAACTCATAGATATAAGTACATCCAATGCTAAGAATTTGTTATATTTTATCTTATCTTTAAATAAATATGATGTTTTTGGGTTGGAATTTTAAAAAAGCAAAGGTAAAAAATTAGCTTCATTTTAATTTGTAGAAAATTATAGTACTTTGGATGGATTCATGTTAAATATGATTTGTTTAATAGAGCTGAAAAATCAATATGAGACAAATCAGAGTCATAGCTCTCTGGATGTGTTATGGAAAGAAAGTATTGTATAAAGTACTTTCCTTTTGTTAAAGGATAACTTCTATGTAAAGAAATCACGTAGTACTGAAGAATCAAGGGTGCACTTTTTGACAAGTGAACTATTATTGAACTTCACTGCCTGGCATACAACTGAAAAACCTGCATAGGCCTACATATAGCATATACTCACAAGTGTTTCTTAGGATACGAATAAATGAATGAATGAGTCCTAAAACATGTTACTGAAATCTATATAGAAATAGGTGCATAGCAGTGCTTAAAGAGATTTGAAAAAAAATTCTATCTTTTAGATTATATCTGCACTCTTCACTTTTATAATATTTCTGACAACTGCTTTTTCTTGGACTTAGTATTATCTAATGCTCAAACAAACAAAGCCAACAAACCATCTTGTTGTGAGGTTGGTGATGGTAAAAATAGGGCTAAAAACAAAAGAGCAGGTGCATCAGGCCGTGTGGACAGAAATCAAGTGAATTATTTCAGTAACTGACCCATAATAGGATAACTTTATAAATTCAAAATGTTGATAGACAAGGCTTTAGTATAATCTGTAGTTGGTCAAGAGTTTGAAGAAATTGGGTATGTTGGAAGACAATTTTCTGAATGAAGGCCATTCCCAGGAAATAATGGACCCTTGGGAATTTCACTGTGCTTTTGCCTTACATTTTTCAGGTAATATCAGGTTAATGAATAATGAAAAGTATGAAAGGCAGCATGAAACCAGAAGGTTATATATGAAGGTGGGAGACAGTGATGCTAGGAAGCTTGGCTCAGTTTCTTCCCTTCTCTTTTTTTAAAATTAATCCAGGTTTTATTTTTTCTGTTTCAACACAGTATTTGTTTGAATGCCAAGATGTTAGTTATAACGAGAAGATTTTTTAAAGTAAAAGATGAATAGGTGAGAAGTTTATCATGCTAATAATCTCAAATATTACTATTAAAAGTGTCATAAAATGGATGATTTTATAAGTTTCAGATGGAAATAATTCACCAATGGAGAGGGAAGGAGGGCAGATATTTCTATTCTAGTAATAAATGAATGATTACTGTGTATATTAGTTAATAAATGGGAAGCTGAAGTAAAAATTTAGGACACTTGGTACCTACTTCAGTGTACTTTCTCTTCTCCATATTGTCATTCAGCGTGATAAACATGGTATCCAGGTGGAGTAGTCAGGCATAATGGGACCCTCTGAGATAACTTGCACTGCAGACTTACCTTATTAGGACTGGGTAAATTTATTGGCCTATGCTTTACTTGACTATTGTTAGTTTTCAAGGTGTGAAGTGGTTCTTTCAGGACAGGAATTTTCACTTTAGGAGGAGCATGCATGTGTGTGTGTGTGTGTGTGTGTGTGTGTGTGTGTGTGTGTGTGTGTGTGAGAGAGAGAGAGAGAGAGAGAGAGAGAGAGAGAGAGAGAGGTATTAAAGGAGAAGAGGTTGAAAGAGGTGGTATAACATACTATAGCATGTTCCTTTGCCCCAAATAGTTTATCAAATAAATTAATATTCTCTTGTGTGATTTATTTCATCAGAAAAAGTTTACATTTGACTGATTCATTACCTGGCAATATCAACAAGAGCAACAAGAAAGTACACTTCTATTTTTATGGTAACTGAAAACTGTCAGATTTTGATTTTTTCTTGTATTTTCATAATCATTTTTTATAAAAAACCTTTTATTATAGAAAATTTTCAAAATTACACAAAAGTAGAGAATATTATGAGCTCTTAATGCAGTTGTCATCTAACTTCAAAAATTATCAATATTTGCTATTCTTACTTCATTTATCCCACCACTTATTTTTGGCTTGAAGAAAGTTTATTTTAAAAATGATGAATAATGAAATAAGTCAAACATACAGAAAATAATAGAATTTACACTAATTTTCTGCTGCTACTATTTGATAGATACTAATATTTTTCATATGTATTCTTTGTATCAAAGGTGAGTGTACAGCTGCAATAACTTAAAGATGGAAAATAAGGGCAAGGCACAGGAAGTAGAGTGAATATGGTTAGAATATTTTGTAACTTCTTAAAATATGCCTGCTAGCATTTTTCTATAAGACAGTAATCTGCATAACAATTCACATGGCCCATAATGCCTCATTGAACTTATTGATCATTAATATTGGAGAAAGGAATATCTTAGTTAAGGCAGCTTGACTTGCAGTTTGGTTTATAAGGTTGTCCTGGAGTATTTCTGTCATTGGTATACATTAGTTTGCTGTCAGGTGTGCCTGTTGGGAAGTCACAGACAGTTCATAAAGTGTCGTCAGACTTTTGTTGTCATTGCTTAGCTGCAAGGCTAAACTGCGCCAAAAAGGGATGCTTTTATCTAGCACCTTATTCTGAAAATTGTGATGGACCCTGGAAGTCTGTAAAGGGCATTTTTTTTTTTTTTTTTTTGTTAGAGAAGGAAATCCTTTTTCAGAAGCACTAAATAAGACAAAGACTGGAAGTTTATTTATTTATTATTATTATTTTTAAAATCTTTATTTTTGAAAGTATTACGTATGTACCCTTATTTTCCCCATTGACCCCTTAGAGCCCACTCCGTCCCCCACTTCAGGCCTCCACCACCCTATTGCCTGTCTCCATTGGTTATGCATATATGCATACAAGTTCCTTGGTTGATCTCTTCTCACCCATTCATTTTATTTAAAAACAAATCTATGATTTAATTTATATTTAAAGAAGCTCACTTTCTTAAGTTTGTCAGTACTTTCATCTTGAAATAATATATCTTGCCATTTTATAAAGCATGTAACAGGAAATAATTTATAATGTTATTGTACTACATCATAATTTTGGTTACTTGAGAAAATTAAAGAATGCAAGTGAATATTATTTGTTGAGCATTAATCAGAAAACCCATTTGTTTTCATAGCTATTGAAAATGTTTACAAAAATTTTAAGTAATTTTTCTGCCATAGCAGAACAGTAGAAGTCATATAATCAAATGAGTTTATACTGATTCAGGATCAGGCAATATCTCAGAGGTATCAATGAGTTTTTGTGATCATTAGATGATATAGTATGATGGAATGTATAGAAAACTTGGTGGATTATTCATTATTCATTCATTCATTCATTCATTCATTCACCTTTATCGAGCCAGGTACAGTGCCAGGAACTGGAAAGTTGAAGAACATTTTGGACATTTTTTTAATTTTTTAAATTTCTTATTGAGGAAGTATTTCTTTTTTACAATTATTTTTTTTCTATCAGCTTAATGTAAAAAAATTTAGTCAATTAGATTTATGTTTGGTGTGGTCAAATTCATTGAGATTTTAATGTAAGTTATTTTATTTCTCATATTTGATGAAAGAAAACTGGAATGTTGGGTTTATTTATGGTCCAGTTAGTTTCACTTAACTGTATTTACCATTCCAAATTAAGCTTAAAATTGTGTGTTCAGTATAACAAATTATGACATAATAAAATTTAGAACTGAGGTATATGCTATATGCTTTAAAAATATACATTAAATATATGCTAATGATTATAAATACAAAGAAGTAAGAAGGTATTTAGAGTTTAGGACCTGTGTTTCATCATTACTGAAAAAATAATTCAAAATATTTAGCAACTTAAATGAGCACAGTTAGAGACCCATGGGACAAAAATTGGAATAAAATACAGCTTGACTAGAAGAGACTCAGGGAATTAGTGGAGAGTAGGTTTGCTGTAGATGTGGGGCAGAATGACATACATAGATATTTATAGCACTTTAAACACTTTTGTATTTGCCTTATGTGCCTGTATTTCCCACTAAGATGAAGCTCAACTGGTGTGAGAACCTTATTTGTTTAATTCATCTTCTCTCTAGAGCCTAGCACATTGCCTGAGACATAGGAGGTGATAAGTAAATATCTGTTGGGTGAGTTAATATTAAGAGTTGTATAATATAAAATAGTAAATTCTATAATAGAAACATGAATAAGGAGGAGAGAATAGAATAAAGAGTGGAAAAAAAAGGAAATTTTTTTTTGAAGTTTGAAAATATTTATCTAGATACAGCTAAAACTAGTTTTATTTGTGTTCTGTCCAAACACTTTTAGCAGATATTTTGACTACTGATTTGATGATGACATTTGCAAATTACAAAATAATCCTGAAGCAACAAAAACTAAATTATGTTCAGTAGCAAATAACCTAAATTCTATGAAAAGTAATAATCCACACACTATAAATATAGTAACTCTGTTAAATAGATTATTTGATTAGCTTGAACACCCGGTTCTCTATTATAATAGACTAGAGGCCCGGTGCACAAAAATTTGTGCACTCAGGGGGGAGCGGGGGGTCCCTCAGCCCGGCCTGTGCCCTCTCGCAGTCTGGGACCCCTCGGGAGATAACGACCTGCTGGCTTAGGCCTGCTCCTGGGTGGCAGAGGGCAGGCCTAATCCCTAGGTGCAGCCCCTGGTCGGGCTCAGAGCAGGGCCGATTGGGGAATTGGGGCGCCACCCCCTGTCATGCACAGAGCAGGGCGGATTGGGAGGTTGTGATGCCACCCTCAGTCATGCTCAGGGTAGGGCCAATTGGGGGGTTGGGGCACCGCCCCCTGTCAGACTCAAGGCATGGTCGATGGGGAGGTTGCGGCACCACCCTGTCACGCACAGAGCAGGGCCGATCAGGGGGTTGGGGAGCTCCCCCCTGTCACACACAGAGCAGGGTCAATCAGGGGGTTGGGAAGCTCTCCCCTGTCACGTACAGAGCAGGGCCCATCAGGGGGTTGGGGAACTCCCCCTGTCATGCACAGAGCAGGGCCCATCAGGGGGTTGGGGAGCTCCCCCCTGTCACGCACAGAGCAGGGCGGATCAGGGGTTGGGGCACCGCCCTCTATCACCCACAGAGTAGGGCCAATCAGGGGGTTGGGGCGCCGCCACTGTCACACCCAGGGCAGGGCCGATGGGGAGGTTATGGCTCTACCCCATCACACACAGAGCAGGGCCCGTTGCAGGGGGGGGGGGGGGGTTGGGCACCGCCCTCTATCACCCACAGAGCAGGGCCAATCAGGGGGTTGGGGCACCGCCACTCTCACACTCAGGGCAGGGCCGATGGGGAGGTTATGGCTCTACCCCGTCACACACAGAGCAGGGCCCGTGGGGTGAGGGGGTTGGGGCACTGCACCCTGTCACACACAGAGCCTCAGGGTGATCGGGGGTTGGGGAGCTCCCCTCTATCAGGCACAGAGCAGGGCCGATCAGGGCGCCTTCCCCTGTCAGGAACAGAGCAGGGCTGATAGGGAGGTTGTTGCCCCACCCCCTGTCACACACAGAGCCACAGAGCGATCAGGGGGTTTGGGCGCTGCCCCCTGTCATGCTGATTCCGGTGCCGGGAGACCTTGCGTCTCCGCTGATCCTGGTGCTGGGAGGCATATTACTCTTTTACTATATAGAATAGAGGCCTGGTGCATGGGTGGGGGCTGGCTGGTTTGCCCTGAAGGGTGTCCCGGATCAGGGTGGGGGTCCCCACTGGGGTGCCTGGCCAGCCTGGATGAGGGGATGATGGCTGTTTGCAGCTGGTCACACACCCTTCAAGGTGGGGGTCCCCACTGGGGTGCCTGGCCAGTCTGGGTGAGGAGCTGAGGGCTGTTTTCAGGCTGGGAGTGAAGCTCCCAACTGCTCCTTTTTTTATTTTTTTTTTTATTTTTATTCTGAGCCAGCTTTAGCTCTGAGGCTCCAGCTTTTAGGCCTCCGCTCCTGAAAGCAGGTATCTGGTTTGTTTAGGTTCTACAATCGAAACTCTGTATCAACTCCAGGTCTGAGATCCCGGCTAGCTGAAAGCTGGTTTCTAGGGTTTTGTTTAGCTTCTATTTTTGTAACTATGTTCAAACTGCCAGCTCAGAGGCCTGCTGCGGCAGGCCGGGAACTCCTGTCATTGAAGCAAGCAAGCCTCATGTTAGTTTCAAGCTGCCTGGCTGCCGGCCGCCATCTTGGCTGGCAGTTAATTTGCATATCGCCCTGATTAGCCTATGGGAAGGGTAGTGGTCGTACGCCAATTATCATGTTTCTTTTTTATTAGATAGGATTATAGATTCAAACTTTTAATCTAGCATTGCATAAGTCTTATGATACCTAATGATCGATCGTTCTTGATGAGTTGCATCTGTGGTTTTGACTTCCCAAAAAGTTTCTCCTTTCTTAAAATAATACTACTCTGAAGCAATTAATTGAAAACAGTTTCTAAGTAAATGAACTGATGAATTTTGGCCAAAAAAACCATATCGCATTAAAATTGGAATATCAAAAGCTTATTTATTTATTTATTTATTTATTTATTGTCTAAAGTTTTACATATGTCTCCTTTTTCCCGATTTACACACCCCTCCCCCAGCCATTCCCACCCCAGGCAAGCCCCCACTTTCCCAGTGTCTGTGTCCATTGGTTATGCTAATATGCATGCATACAAGTTGTGGCCCTGACTGGTGTGGCTCAACTGGTTGGAGCATTATCCCATGTACTGAAGGTTTGTGGGTTTAATTCTCTATCAGGGTACATGCCCATATTGCGGGTTCAACCCCCAGTAGGAGTGCATGTGGTAGCGGTCCATGGATGCTTTATCTCTCATATCAGTGTTTCTCTCTCTCTCTCCTTCCTCTTTTCTCTCTCTCTCTCTCTCTCTCTCTCTCTCTCTCTCTCTCTCTCTCTCTCTCAATCAATGAATACTTGTCCTCCAGTATGGTTTAAAAATACATATATATTTTAAAAAATAAAAGTCTTTTATCTTGAAAAGCTAATCCCCACTCCACAATCATTTCATACATATTTTTTCAATAGTTTAACTTGTAAACATATTTTTAAAATAAACTTTATCTTGATTCTAGAAAATTGGTCAGTTTATTGATGAATAGTTGTACATATTCTTCCCAATGAAGACTAAAGGCATGGTTTTATGATCATTTTGTCAAATGCAGATATTTTTAATCCTTTTATTAAACTCAGTAAAAGATTACTTGTTTCTTTTCACTTCACTGGTAGGAATAGATGTGAGGCATTTTATTTGGGTTTCATGACTATATATTTTATCATTAAATGAAAATATGAGAGCATTGCTGCTAAAAAATTAGTTGAGATTCATGAGATAAGCCATCCTAAATTATTATTTTTTTGCACTACTATGCTTTATTGTATCCCCTGTATTTCTCAAATCTGTAGTGTCTTTTTAGTATAAGGAAGTATACAGGATCAAGCAAAAGTAGGTTTTCAGTTATTTATATGAAACAATCTATAATAATCTATAAAAATAAAAGCATAATATGCTAATTAGACCAGACATCCTTCCTTGCAGACAAAGCCACAGTGGGTGGGGGCTGAGGCAGAGGAAGCAAAGCACCCCCCCCCCCCCACGCTGAGGCAGTGTGCAGGGGCTGGGGCCAAGGCCCTTGAACGAATTTTATGCATCGGGCCCCTAGTCATTAATAAATAGTAATACAAGAATAAACTTACAACTGTAAACCTATTTTTGTCCCATCCTGTATATAAAAATGACATATATCATAACATATGTATGCTAATGTTTACATTTGTATGTGCATATAACTCAGTAAAAATAGACATGAAAAATATCATGCTGAAACCGGTTTTGCTCAGTGGATAGAGCATCGGCCTGCAGACTGAAAGGTCCCAGGTTCGATTCCGGTCAAGGGCATGTACCTGGGTAGCGGCCACATTCCCAGTAGGAGGGGTGCAGGAGGCAGCTGATCGGTGTCTCTCTCTCATCGATGTTTCTGACTCTCTGTCTCTCTCCCTTCCTCTCTGTAAAAAATCAATAAAATGTATTAAAACAAAAGAAAAATATCATGATTTGTTTTTGAAGCTGAAGATCATAATTTCTGTTGTTGAATGATCTTGGGAAAGTCACCCTCTGAATCTTTTATAATACTGTGATGTTATTATCACCTATTTGAAACTATTAAGTAACACATTAAAGGAGGTTAAGTAAGATAAAGTATTGAAATTCGTTCGTCTGACTTAAGTATGACAGTAACAGATATTAATGCGGGATCTGTGTGTTTGGTATAGTTACCACCTATGGTAACTACCAAATACAAGTATTTTATCTATTAAATATATATTTTATTGATGATTGAGAGCCAATGAAATGTTCCTGGGTTTGGAGTTTTGGTTTTCAACTGTTCCATCATTTTTGAAAACTTTAGTTTTGTTTCTGAGCAACACAGTAGGAAAAAAATCACATATATTGATATCATATAAATATATTTAGTATATGAAATTATAAATATGCATGTGTATGTGAGAAGATTGTAGGAAAAGGATGCTCATAACTTTAAGTTATGTGTTTTTTATTCAAATCTGCAGGTAAAAAAAACATAAAAAAAGCTTCTTTTACATAGTAGTTTGCTTTGTTACATGGAGAGAGAAAGCATGCAGGCAAGTTAGCAATTGAACACAACTGAAAGCCAATTGTAAGTTATGACTTGTGAACAATTTGCACCTTGGATCTATTTTTTTTTTTACAAGAGTTTTATTCTGTTGGTGTTAAACTTTTTAGACTTTACTTCTCATGGTACTTGGACATTTCTTTGAAAGGTTAGCTGTAGAATGAATAAAAGAGCTTTCTTTAACTCTTACTTAATGGTAGCTACAAGGAATTTTATCCCCTTTCCACTATTGTACTTTGTTGTGAGTTGATTGTTTCAGATTGTAGGGATGATCTAAGTCAATGATAATTGAACTGACCTGTGATAATACCAGAGTACATTTTGTTCTTACTAAAAATGGGTTTGATTTCTGTCAATATGTAGTATTTGTATGACAGAAGGAGGACATTTAAGGGAAAGGAATTTATTGAAATAGTAGGTAATTGCGTTCTTTCTTATATGTACTGGTGAATATATACATGTTTTATATTTACACACATAACTATACAGCATAGACATGCCTTCTTGTTTTTAAAAATTTGTATCCAGTACATAATGAAATCAACAAATGAACCATCTACAAGATAAATGGTTCCCTTTAACTACTGGTATGATCAGTCATTTGGGTGAGAAAGTAGCTCATGGTCTATAGGAAAACACAACAATTTCATTTGGATTGGGTTTTAAGCAAGTCATTGTTTTGCTTGGAAAATGTGAAATCGGTGAATGGGCTTGTTCTTTTTGTAGAGAATTACAATAGCACACGGAAGCTTCTGAGTGCTTCTGACAGATGTGTTGGCGGTTTGCCACAAAGAGAAGGGTGCGGCCCTGACTGACAACTTGCAATTATATTATGATGAATGGTTCTGATGTGTGTTCAAGAAAAAACCACTTTCTAGAAAGTGAAAGTCATACATACGGTTCCTATAAAAAAATAAGCTCAAAAAAAGTATCATAACTTTCCTTTTATTTTAGCTTTTTGGTGGGCTAACCAATTTGAGTGCTTCTCCTTTTACAGAGGTTCTGGTTTTGATAAATCAAAGACCAAATCCAAAATTTTTGTGGGGAAAACTAATTTGATACAGTTTTTGGCATCAAAATTACTTTATCTGCATTTTTGACATCCGCAAAGAAGTCTCTAACGCTTATACAAACACTTAAAATATAGACACATGTCCATAGTGTGGCCACTAGGATTACTGGAGTCAAGCATTCAAAAGGGAACTGCTCTTTTTTGATCAAGTCACTTCTCCTTCTTGATAGATTTTTTTGTTTGTTTTAACATTGAAAAACAATGCATTCAAACAACCATGGATGGATCGAAGCTTTGGATCATTTTGAAATTGTCTTTACCCTTTTCTGATGTAAGTTGTCTTAAGAAAAATCTGAATATAGTATCATATGTAGATTTTTCAAGAGTTGGTATGCCTCATCAGTATAGAATTTCATTACTCAGTGATGAAGCTATAATGCATAAAATATGTATTGACTAAACTGGCATTTTTAGCTTCATAAATTAAGATAAAATTGACTGATTTTTAAAAGTGAAATCAAATAAAAATGGAAAATTAGGTTTTGAATGTCTTTTATTGCATAATATTTAAATTGTGAAATTGTAAGTAACTTTCAGCACATAGACATATATCTTATTTGAAATACTGTTATTTTTTAAATATAAGTTTTTATCTGATTCTCTGAGGAGCCCAAGGCATGCTGTTTTTGCAGTTAGGGAGGGAACACCTACTGAAGACAGTTAGTAAGCAACATTGTAATTATGAAGATGAAATTCAAATACATGCTGTAATATTTAGCATTTGAAGGAATGTAGTCATAATAGCCAAAGTCTTCAGGAATAATCACATAAAAGTAAGGCACTAAGTAATATTACTTAAAAAAGATAATCTAAAATCTGGAGAGAGAAGAATTACTGGCTTACCCTAAATTTCTCAAATTTATTAGGTTATTTTGTTTTGTACATGTTAATTTAAAATAGGCCAAATAAAGCTTTGAAATAAACCAGAAAAAAGTTTTGAATGACTTTTAGTCTCCATTTACAGCATCCAGTTTTTGTCCTTTGGACTGTTTATCTCTAATCCCCTTTGTGACATTTAGGGTGTATCAACTGTGGTATTTTAATAGTGGGACATTTTCATTGTTACTGAAATAAATGAAATCTTTCATAGAGATAGAATGGTAATGTAAAAACCATGGCATTCCAGTGCAACAATCGGGAGTCCTGCAGTTTCATTGTAGATAGAACTTCTCAGAGAGAAAAAAAAGACATTTATATGCACGGTTTAGTGTCTTGCCACAGTTCACATTAGTCTTTCTGTGCTTTCTTTTCCCTCGATGGCACTAAGTCATCATTTACCCTTCAAACCTGTGTGTAGAAGAGCAAGAATGTGAAGTCTCGGTCAAATCGTGTTTTCTGTTTGGGTTCTCTTTCTGAACCCCTTTGAATTTTTTTTACCTGGTCAGATTTAGGCCTGTATTCTAGCCTTATTTGACAATATATAAGAATTTGTTGTGATTTAAAACTTGAGCCTTTATTGATAAAGTAGTTTGTAGTTTTTATCTTCATTCTTGTTCAAGTTGTCTGTTTAAAACCTGTTATTTTCATCTATAGTTTTTCTTTTACCACTTAGGTTCTCTCTTCTCTCTCTCTCTCTCTCTCTCTCTCTCTCTCTCTCTCTCTCTCTCTCTCTCTCTCTCTCTCAACTTAGTGTTGGTGTTTTTGGAGCCCTAGTCTCTGTGCTTAATTTAGTTTTTACCTGGAAGAGAAGCTTTCACCAACCATTTGCAGGTGCAAGTTTAGGCTTGTTCGAAATCTTGACATATGAGCTCTGAGCTCTGAGTAATATCTTCTAGTACTATGTAGTTTTGATCATATGGAGTTGTATTTGTGGGAGTAAATAGATTGTATTGTTTTATGTTTGTGCCATAGGTCATAATTATTGTAGTGTTTATAGGATAATAAACTCATTAGGCAATTATGTCTTGTTGAGGTATTTGAAACATTATTTGTTTTTATCTTGAAAACTCTCAGGTAGGTAATAATTAGATTTCACTTGGAATAGTTTATTTAAAAGGAAGTTATCTGGAATAAAAGTAAAACTATAAAATGAAAAACTGCATAATTTCTTTTTAAAATATTTTGTTCTTTGACATTTTAAAAATAAATGAGGCTAAACAGTAACAGAAAACAAGGTGAGTACATCTTTCCTCTTAAATAATTGAGGTGAGGTGCCTAGAAATTTTATAATATTTGGGTAAAATTTTCCTCGACTGCTCATCATTGATCCCATCATTTTTTTCTGACTGGCATTAGTCAAGGACTTTCTGTTTTACAAGGCACATGAGGAACTGGCTAAGTGGTTTCTATACATGCTCTCATTTAGTAGATACAGATACTATTATTATCTTTACTTTGCAAATGATAAAATTTATTTCATGAAGGTCACAAAGTTAATAATTTACAGAACCTATATTTGACACCGTGTTGAATAACTCCAAATCCAATGTGATTAACTATCATGCTATTTAGAAAGCTATGAGGAAAATCAGCTGTAAAGTGAGGTTCCACATCTCTCTTCCTCCAGCAGAGGGGGAAGAGGAAGATAAATCAATGTGGGTTTTCTTTTTCCACTCCTGATCCAAAGAAGATTTGGAGCCTTTGAGGCAGATACTGCTTGAGGCTGAGGGATGAATGAAAGGTAGGTAGCCGATAAACAGAATGCACCTTTTGTTAAATACTTATGGAAGATGCCAGACTTTCTTAAGCAGTTCAATGTTCCCCTTTTGTCCTATTGGCCACGTTGTGGTAGATGCTGTTCACATAGTATCTTAATCAGCTCAGGCTGCCATCACAAAATACCATAGACTGGGTATTTTAATAGAAATTTATTTCTCACTGTTCTGGAGAGCTCAGTTCTTGGTTTGCAGATGTCCATCTTCTCATTTTGTCCTTACATGGTGTGGAGAGAGAGGGAGGGAAGGAGAAGGAAAGGGGGGAGGAAGGGAGAAAAACTCTGGTGTTCCTTCATTTTAAGGACCCTAATCCTATAATGAGGATCCCAAACTTATGACCACATCTAAACCCAATTAACTCTCAAAGGCCCCATCTTCAAATACTGTCACATTGGGATTAGGGCATTAATATATTTACTAGAGGACTGGTGCACAAAATTCATGCATGGGTGGGGGGCAAGGGAGTGTCCCTCAGCCCGGCCTGCACCCTCTCCAATCCAGGACCCCTCAGGGGATGTCCGACTGCCTCTCACAATCTGGGACCACTGGCTCCTAACTGCTCGCCTGTCTGATTGCTCCTAACCCCTCTGCCTGCCTGCCTGATCACCCCTAACCACCTCTGCCTGCCTGATTGCCCCTAACTGCTCCCCTACCAGCCTAATCACCCCTAACTGCTCCCCTGCTGGCCTGATCGCCCCTAACCGCCTCTGCCTCGCCCCGCACCTGGGACCCAGGATTCCCTCCACTGGCTGGCCGCAGGCACTCGGGACCTTGGCTTCCCTCCCTCTGGCCGGCCACAGGCACCCAGGACCCAGGCTAGCTTCGCCTGGGCTGGCTGCAGCCACAGGCGCCGGGACCGTGGGGCAGGTGGCTTGTCCCTCTCCCAGGCTGCAGCCACAGGCGCTGGTGCCTGGGACTGCGGGGCATGAGGCTTGTCCCTTTCCCAGGCCGCAGGCACAGGTGCAACTGCTGGCATCTGGGACCATGGGGTGGGTGGCTTGTCCCTCTCCCAGGCCGCAGCCCCAGCCGCTGGTGCCCGGGACCGTGGGGCGGGTGGCTTGTCCCTCTCCCGGCCCGCAGCCTGGCTTGTCCCCATTACTTCTCAAGCTCATTTGTGCCTGGCTAGTCCCCATTCCTCTCTCCCCAGTGTTGAGTGTCTGAGCCATTAAGGCGTGATGGCATGATGACCATTTGCATATTAGCTCTTTATTATATAGGATTGGGGGGGGGCACATTTCAGTCCATGGCACACAGTCAGCTCATATGCCTTAGGTGCTTTGCCTTAGAACTAGGATTTTGTAGTAACAGTGATTAACATTTAGTTTCTCCTATAAAGTGTTGAACATTTATAGCTCAGACTAAACTATCTTTTACTAAGGCAACCACTCTGTGTAAAACTAAGTATTTCTCAAATGTTCTCTCATTTAGTTTTTGTAACAAATGAGGAAATTGAGGCTGTTATGCTTCAGGTGGCATGACTATTCAGTGTTGAAACTTACATTAGTTGGGAATGCTTTAGGCTGCCAGTATCAACAACAAAACAAAATATTTAACCACCTTAGCTTAAAGAAATAGGTTTTTAATTTTTACACACAACAAGAAGTCTGAATGGAGTGTCTGGTGTTGGTACAGGAGGTTGTTCAATTCCCGGTTAGGGCACATGCCTGGGTTTTGGGCTCAATCCCCAATGGGGATCATGCAGGAGGCAGCAGATCAATGATTCTCATCATTGATGTTTCTATCTCTATCTCCCTCTTCCTTCCTCTCTCTAAAGTCAATTGGAAAAAAAAAAAAAGAAAGGAGCAGTTCCAGTTTAAAGAAGAGCAATTCTGTTCTGATATTATGCAATTCCTAGAAATGCCAAGTGTGCAGTGGCTGTTACTTAAAGACTTTAAGGAAGCAAATACACAAACTCCCAGGTGCTCAGGGATCACCCTTCCTCCATATTTGATGAGCAGCTTACTTGGAGGTATATCAAAGTCATTTTCAATGGCTCAGAGTAGTTTCTCTCAAAGTTTAAAACAGGAAGCAAAGAATGCTTTCCATTCCTATAGTATGATTGAGACTATGAGTAGCTGAAAATAATTACTCTTGGAAATTTTACTTTGGTCAGGAAGGCAATGGGAGTGATTATAGGGTTCAGTTAGTATTGGGATCCAGAAGTTACATCTTGGAGAACTCTATGGGTCCTTGGGAAGTGAAAATTAGGATAAAATCAAGGCTATTCTTAGTTATTTCAACTCTTGTTGGAGACATAGAGCTTAAAGGTCATTATCATCATTGTTATTTTATTACTGTTACTATCCTTTAAGGAATCCACCTGAAACAAAACCCCTAATCATCAAAATATTTAATTTTCTTGCAAATTTTTGTTTTGGATTCTGAGAACATCTTACAAAGACGAAGGCAGATGAGTGTGAGGGAAGAAAGTCACCTGTAAATGGATAACTTGATAAGACTTATGTGAATTTTGAGACTGGATTCGATGTTAAGGAGTTAGAAACTGATTGCAGTGAATCTCCTTTCTCAGCAACTAATTACTTAGCCGTTTGAGACTCTTACATAAAATTCAGGAAAAACCTAGAAATATTTCTCTGCACTTCGATCTTCTTAATGCATCAATGATCTGACCATAGGATGTTACTACAGTTTTTCTTCCTATGGTGAGTCACCAACAGTACAGGCACAATCTGCATATTTGAAGCACCTTGATGTAAAATATAGCTTTATGTGTAAGGTACTATGTTGCCTGCAAATGCAATGACTCTAAAGATTGTACAGCCACAGATACTATCATCCTATGACGGTTTGTTGAATGGTGTGCAGCTAGCTCCCTTCTTTAAACATTAAACTTTTGTTTGTGGCTGTAGCTAATGATTACAGAACTTGTACTCTGAGACATTGTCTCTTTGCTTTCAGAGAGAACATTTTTAGACTGGCCTTGTTATTTTTGTTTGTTTAGCCTTATCACATTTCAGCTTAGGCTTCAGGCATTGCAAGAGTATTTTCTGCCCATCTGAGTGGTAATTGTCTTCCTCACTTCAGCTCAGTATCTGGCCTATGTGTATATATTTTTCTTTTTAAAATTTGGGTATTATTGAAATATATAACATGGTATTAGTTTAAGGTGTACACTGTGTTGATTTGATATCCTGTATAATAAAAGGCTAATATGTAAATCGACCAAACGGCAGAATGCCTGGTCGCTATCATGAGCCCTGACCACCAGGGTGCAAATGAGCTCCCACAGGGAGAGCGCCACTCAGCCAGAAGCCAGGCTGATAGCTGGCAAGTGCAGTGGCAGTGGCAGGAGCCTCTACTGGCTCTGCGGCAGTGTTAAGGACCCCTTGGGGGATGTGTGACTGCTGGCTTAGGCCCGCAGGGAGTGGGCCTAAGCCAGCAGTTGGACATCCCTGGAGGTGTCCCAGAATGCAAGAGGGCACAGGCCAGGTTGAGGACTCCCCCCCCCCCCGCCCCCCCCCATATGCACGAATGTCGTGCACCAGGCTTCTAGTGTTTAAATATTACAGTATGATTACCAGCATACCTCTGTCATATCACATAATGATCTTGTGTGTGTGTGGGCAGTGAGAATAATTAAGATCTAGTCAGAAACTTTCAAGTTTATAGTATGGCATTGTTGACTATAATTACAATGCTGTTCATTAGATCTCCAGAACTTTACTCACTTGTTGCAAGTTTTATTCAGACCAACAGATGTACATAATCTTTGAATACTGAGAACTGACTGATTTTAGAACTATATTGTTGATAAGCTTGACTTGCCATTTAATTATAAGAAATTGTTAAGTAACCACATTTGATGTTCATAGTAGGGTCAAAACATATAGACACATACTATTATCAGCTTTCATTTTAGTTGATAGCTGTATTCCCTCTGACACCACTAATTGCCTAGTTTGAATAGAAGATAGAGAGGCATATGACATTCATCTTTAAGTTATGTATGGGGCTGTTGAAAGAGCCTTCGTTCTCTGTGTGATCAAGAGAATTGGTCAGTGTTTGGACTTTCACAGAACAATACTTAGTTGAGAATTTGGTACCATTTTTCCTGTTTCCTCTCAAAATAATGAGAAAGGGTGACATATTTAAGCTATAATTTTTCTTTCTGTGACTACAACTGTTTTCTTTTTTGAGAGCATAATTTTAGCTTTTATTCTCCTTTCACTCAAAATGTCAACATTGAAAATAAGGTTAAAATGATTTAAAAAAAAGAATTTGTGTTTAGGTAGAAGTTTTCAAAATGCTGATGATTTCTTAATTTATTGTCCTTGCTGTGAGAGAAATGATACTTCTAAAGACTAATGGCTTTGCCCAGCCTGCGTGGCTCAGTGATTGAGTGTCAACCTATGAACCAGGAGATCATGGTTTGATTCCCGAACAGGGCACATACCTGGGTTGCAGGCTCAATCCCCAGTGTAAGGTGTGCAGGAGACAGCTGATCAATGGTTCTCTCATCATTGATGTTTCTGTATCTCTCTCCCTCTCATTTTCTCTCTTAAATCAATAAAATTATATTAAAAATAAATAAAGATTAATGGCTTTAATCATCCTGCTTTGATCTTAACAAGCTGATTATCAGTTATCTGTGGGTCACTTTTTCATATAAAGGATAGTATTCCATTATTGAGAAGAACTACACTAAACTCCAGGTTTGATAGCAGAATCCCAAATGGAGCATTTCCTGTTGAAGTGATGGGCTTAATGAGTGTTCTGAATCTGCCACCTTAAATTGCATCTTCCCCTAGGGTGTTCTTATTTGAATCTTTAGTTCTACCAGTACATTAGACATTAGGGAACTGTGATTCCCTTGAAAATATTTTCTTTGGTGTCTTAAGTGTAGGCAAGGCATGCTGATGTATTAAAAAAAGAGAACTGAAATCTATGGCAGCACAAAAGGTAAATAATTACAGATAATAGATACAGTAGTAAAATTGTGTTTATACTATTATTTACTTGTCCTTGGGATCCTAGTAAGATTTACTGTACCTTATGTCCTCTCATCCTTCATTCATTCTCATTGATTTACATATTTTTACTTAGTGCCTTCTATATTCCAATGGCTATGCTGGACACTAAAGATATGCTAGTGAGCAGGATAGATATATTTCTTGGCTTCATAGAACTTATAGTCTGATAGGATTGATGATGAGGTTATAATAGCATATGTTGAAAGTCATGCTTTGGGTAGCATAGGATTTCAATAATCTACTGAAGACATTCTTGAGGAGAAATGGCTTTTAAATTGTTACCGAATGAATAGGAGTTAGTAAAAGAAGGTAGTGGAATGTTCCAGACAGGGTAAAGAGCACATGTAAATGTCACAGGAAAGAGAGTTTGGCAGGTAGCATCGGGTTCTTTGTGGGAACGGAAAGGATTTCAGTACGGAGTAGAAAGAAAAGAATAGCCAGTGGTGAGAACACCTAGAGAGGTAAGTGGGTTCCAGAACCATTTAAGTTCATTTCAAGGAATTTATGTTTTATTCTAAGGGTAAATGTTTGGAGAATTTTAAATAAAAGGTTAGAGAAACTTTGTGCCTTTCCTGTATTTCTTCATTCCTATTTCTGTAAAAACTTGTTTTTTCATAATAGTCACATGGAATGTGTCATCTTACTTCTAACTGCAGGAGCTAAAAAGTCTGTCCTTTTTTTTGGGGGGGGGGGCAGGGTGGAGACAAAGATACATGCGTTTTTCAGATACTCTGGGATCTTATAATTTTATTTCTGTTTTTGTTCTGGGGAATCTGGCTTTTCCATACACAAATGCCAGATGACCTCTTTTTTATTTATGGGAAGTTGTATTTGTCACTGAAGTAGTCTGTTCTACATTTCACCTTACAAGTAGAGAATTAACTAATATTATATGGTATCTAATATATGTTTTGTAAGAATTCGCCTGAGTATAGGGTAATAATTATGTATTTTAAAATATTTTATTTAGATAGACCATGCATGTGGTAAAGTGTACACTCTTAAGTGTACCTCTTGATAAACTTTTATATATGTGCACACTCATGGTAATCATCATCATCATCCTTAGCAAGATAAAGAACATTTCCAGTGTCCCAGAAGGCTCCTTCATTCTCCCTCCCAATTATAAATTCCAAAAGATAATCACTATTTTTTCCTGTCACCATAGATTCATTCATTTTGTTTGTTTTTGAATTTTGTATAAATGAAATTATAAAGCTACATCCATGTGTTTTTTTTATTCAATATAATGTCATTGTTACAGGTAGTAGTTTGTTTTATTTGTTGCTGTATAGCATCATATCTCTATTGAAGAGGTGGTATTTAATGTAGGCATTGCAGAATGAGCATCAAGAAGGGTGGGGAGATATTCTGGTCAGGAGGATGTCATGAGTGAAGGTGTGGAAGTGAAACAGCACAAAATATGTACAGAAGAGTGAGATACATTTGGTGTTCTCAATTGAACGGAATGAACAGCTATGGGAGGCTGGGTGAAGGTGGAGAGATTGAGAGAAAAAAAGAGAAAAAAACTCATGGACAGGGACAACAGTGGTGATTGTCAGGGAGAAGAGAGTTGGGAGAGTAGAGGACGGTATAAGGGGGAGAAAGGATGGAGACTTGAGTTGGAGTGGTGAACACACAATATAGTGTACAGATGATGTATTGTAGAATTGTGCACCTGAAACCTGTATAATTTTGTTAACCAGTGTTATCTCAATGTATTCAATGTCAAAGGTAAAAAAGAATAATAGGAGATGAATCACTAGGGCCAGATTATGTAGGGCCCTTAAGACCTTGCTTTAAAGTGATCTTTATGGAATGTCAATACATAAATAAAAGAGATAAGTAGGGATATTTTATCAGTAAAAACTTATTTTATAATTTCATTTTATAGCATTAAATATAAAGTCCTTTAACTAGAGCAATGAAGCTGTTTTGATAAACACAAAACTGAAACCCATGCTTGTTGATCTTAGATAGGAGTTTTTGTTGCTGTGAGTGTGTGTGTTTTATGAGTTTCAGTTTCCACTTTATTTCTGATGTCTTTTCTTTAGGCTGTTTCACTTTAAAAAATCCTAATACAGCCCTAGCCAAGTTGGCTCAATGGACAGAGCATCAGCCTGTGGACTGAAGGGTCTCGGGTTCGATTTCATCAAGGGCACATGCCTGGGTTGCTGGCTCGGTCCCCAGAAGGGGGCCTGCAGGAGGCAGCTGATCAATGATTCTCTCTCATCATTGATGTTTCTATCTCTCTCTCCCTCTCCCTTCCTCTCTGAAATCAATAAAAATATATTTTAAAAAATCCTAATTCAGATAGCTAAATAGTTGTAAATAGCAGCCCTATAAGTGTTTACTTACAGTCATTGCATATTTTCAATAAAGCAAAATATTTACTTCACTGTTTTAACCTGGTAGTAATAAATGTTTTAAACTGGCAGTACAAGTTAATGCGTTGGTGGTTTCCAGTGTTAAATTTGAAACATAACACATTTGTCTGTGTATGACAGCTTTTGTTATGATTTTCTATTGTTTATTTTTTTAACTTGTAACTGGCAGAAACCCAACTCAAACTAGCTTAAGCAAAAACAGGAATATATGGGCTTACATTACCAAGAAGCCCAGAAGCAGAAATTGGTTTTAATTATTTTTGGATGTAAGTGTGCTAACACAATGTAAAGATTTTTTTCTCTATCTTATCTTACTTTATGTTCCAGGGACCATGGCCATGGCCCACATGCTTCTTGCTTCCAACCTGAGAGGCTTTTCAGATAATTCCTGGGTCAAATTCCTCTTTGTATTCCTGGGAGGAGCAGTAGGAGGCAGGCAGCAATGTCTGTGATTGACAACTTGCATCACAACAACAGTAGCACTCAGAAGTATTCCCCCCCCCCCAAAAAAAACAACAACAACAACAAACAACAACAAAAAAACAAAAACAAAAACAAAAGGAATATAGAACACAGTGGCCACACACAAATTATTTTTTTCACTGCCCAAAACAGTTGTTAGTTTTTTTAAAGGAGTTAAGCATGCATCTGAAAAAGTAAAAATGAATTCAAGTATTTGTGGAACTCAAAGAGCAGTGTTTTATATATGTTAATTGTTTGAATACTTTGGCCTTTGGCAATGGAGCAGCAGAAAATAGGATCACGAGAGGGTAGGGTGTCATGATGAGTAATATTTCAGCAATATGGACAGCTATAGTCTCTAATAGGACATTTTACTCCATTGAACATGTGGTGAATTTGAACGTGTTGTGGGCAGTAAGCTACAGTGAAAAACCAAGGTTTCAGGCTGCATGTTTACTTCTTGTACATGAAGATAAAATCTAATTTGGAAGGAATTACTTTTTGGGTTTAACAGTATTTTTAAGTAGCATCTTAACTGTTCCTTAACAGATGATATTCAGGAAAGGCAAGCCCTTAGTGCAAACGAGATAAAACATTATGGGAAGGAATATGGAGGAGCAGCGTAATGGAGTGTGTATGGGAGAATAGGCTGCTGAACACTACTGACTTTTACTGAAATATCTTGAGTTTTTAGCACCCTTCTCCAAAGAACTAGAGTGCTTCTCTCCATATCTGAAGTGGAGACTATAAAACTGATGTTCAAATAATAATTTAAGTAGTCATTTCAGTAAAACTAGCAATGAACTGGCGTCAGGGCCCTGTCACCAACTGTTTGACCTTGAGCAAGGCAGATGACTTTTTTGACTGTTTCCTCATTTCTGAAATGGGGGCGTTGGTCTCAGCAATCAGCTAAGTCTCGCAGCTATAGCGGTAGGCCACGAGCCTCTGAATCACCTGCTGGGTGTTTCGCTCTTTTTCTATTCTGGCATGGGGCAGCTGCTACCAATTAGCATTTGTACTCCGATAGATATGGGAGATGAATTTCGTTTTGAATAATCCCTCGGATTTTGTTCTAGGTGCTAAGTAGCCTGGGAAAGCAGATGAAAGAGATATATCTTTTATCTGTATCTATATAACAATGTGAATTCCTTGAGTGTTTGTTAAGTCTCAGTTTTTAGAAGTCCCTATAAAAAATTATCAAAGACTTTGGTAGATAAAAACAGTGCAAAGAGATATTGCGCCTAATGTGATGATGTTGCATGTGTATTTCTGGCAGATTTCAAATGTGAGGCTTTTTCTCCCTTATAAAAATGCCAAAATCTTGTATCTAATAGTTCTAATGACATTTCAATAGCTCCTTCTCTCTCTCTCTCGCTTTCTCTCTCTCTCTCTCTCAATACTATCTAGTAAAGTGGTTGTGGAATTACATTTTTTCCTGGAAGGAATATATCTGATTTAATGACCAAATTGTTTTAAGGCAGCACAACAGAATTTCACAAGAACTAAATCTATTTCTTCATACCGATCATGCATGTTTTACTCAAGCATTGAGTCATTAGCATGTTTATAATGGTTCTAATTTAGCACAACATTTTCTGAATTTTATCCTTGAGTCATTTACAAATTGTTCATATTGAATAAACAAAGGAAACAGATTGCATTTTATACTTAGCAATTTATCTGAAAGAAGAGGGGAGGGTTAATTGTTTTAAAGTTTTGGTCTGTTTGGGGAAGTAAGCCTGCTTTTTTCATTGCTAGGCATAAATGCCATTTCTCATCTTTTTGGGGATTGAGGAGGGGGCTATGGAGGAGTAAAATGAAAAATTAGGACCAGGACAAGATTGGCCACTCCCAGAGGGGAGTGTGGAGCAAAAGGGGAGCTGGCACGAGATTATCCAAAACAGTTGGTGCATTCCTTAATGATCAAGTGCTTGAGAAGTCCAGCTCTTCCTGGCAGAGCATCTGTGTTGATGTTTATATCATTCCCTGCTGTATGGGAAAGGCATGCTTTCTCTTGCTGCTTGGCTAAAAATAGGGTGGAATATAGCATTGTATGAGATATTTTAAGATAGCAAAAACATTTAAGAGGTTAAAGGTTCAACTTTTGGATCAGAAAAGATCAGTGATACAACTTGTGTTGTTCCTTGCAGACTGCATTTTATCTAGGGTTTGTCAGTGATTCGAACTCTTGGTTAGGCAAGTTATTCTAGTTTCATTTGGCGCAGTCTGAAAAACCCACTCTGCTGTCTTTTCTGTCAGCTTCCCAGCATGAAGGGCAGGCCTGAAAACAGCCTCTATTTATACCCCCTTGTTCGTATTTGGAAAATCAGTTGTTTCATTGGAGAGGGGGAGAAAGAGAGGAGAGCACAAGCAGTTGTCAGGGAGTGTGCTTTATACGTTATCGTGACTTCAAAATAAAACTGGCACATTTTAGTGTCTAATTATTTTTAGTGAGCTTGGAGGGTTTTAATTAAAATTTAAGAGTGCTCTTCAAGCTCTCCAAGCTCCAATTTTATCCCACTGTATTCTGAAGCACTTATCACTGTGGAAATATGTACAGTAACTGGCTTGTGCATCTCTGTTTCCTAAAGAAAAATGTGGGATGGGATGATCAGCAAGGATATAAATATATATTGTCAGATTACTTGTAAACCAAGGTCAAGGGTACTTTTGACAAGTTATTATTCTTGGATACAGAGAAAAATTATTGCATTTGAAATGTATAATCCCTATGGTAAAAATAAATGAATTGTTTCAATATTTTCTTAAAAGAGTTAGTATAGCAGTAGGAAATCTGCATAGAGGAGCAGCAGCCATTATTTTTTCTCACTAAAATAGTTTAAAGATATTTTCTATATCATGTTTCTAATGGCTTAGCATTTGAGGTAAATGGAATAATAAGTGGTTACTCACAGGTCAATTGTTTTAAAGTACAATGATTTTTTTCCATTTTTTTCTATTCCCCATGATTTAGTTTTAGTGATGATTTTTTTAAAAAAATGTACTCTCTTTGACCCACTTGAAATATCTTTATTTTTTGCAGAATAAGTGTTAATACAGCCTCGACTTTGTTTACTAGAAATCATTTTAAATTGTTTTTAAAATACTACACAGATTAGAAAATAAATATCCCACATACTTTCACTTTGAATTTCTCTTGTACTGTAAAATTAATTATTAGCATAAAAAGCACTCTTGACTCATATGGACTGAAACCTAGTTGATTAGGAAGCAAAAACACTGCTTTGCAATCGTTATGCAGGATATTTATGAAAAATTAGTTCTGAATTGCCTTTCCTTGTTCCCTAGGAAAAGTTTCTTTAAAAACTTAAATTTGCAAAGAAAAAGAAAAAACAAACAAACAAAAACTATGCAACTGAAAATTAATTTATAATGTATCAAAACCTTTTACATCTTTGATTTAAATGGACTTGGGAAATCCCAAGTCCAGCTCTTGATTTTCCATAGTCCTTTTTAAATACATTATTTACAAAAATGAGATAAATATAATAAAATTCTGTATTTTATTGACTATGTATTGGCTTTGGAGGCTAATTCTTTCAAAGTAAGAGGAATTAAATTTGATATTTTCCACTTTTATACTGAGGGGTGTAGCTTACATTCATTTTTAATATGTACATATTATGGTGACTTTTTAAAATACCATAATGTTATAGTTCTTTATCTCAGTTTCCAAAAGGTATATAGCTCCTCTATGTCTTAGCTGAAGACAACTCAGTCAAAACACTGAAATTTGAATAGTCAAAGTTAGATCATGAAATAAGCTGTGTATTGTCTTATTGATTTGAGGACTATGGCACCACCATACATTTTTTAGCTGCTTTCAATTTAATCATGTAAAGCACATTTATCTGAATAAATAATCCAAGAATATCTGGGAGATGTTCAGTACCTTTCTGCCATTTGGAACCCTGACTAATTGGTGAGCTACAGCCACTCTGCATGCTCCTTCCTACTCTTACACGATGCAAACTGGAGTTCTTTACGTATTTGACCTCTTAGGATTTTGCATCTGTACTTGGGGCAAAGTCTGATCTGACCAATTGCCTCTGTAAAGCTGGTGTCCTATTAATGTAGTGAAGCATGTAGTACAAGGAGATGAATACTTACTTTTAATTTCCACCCTTACCTGGATATTGTTTTGTGTGGGGAATCTTAAATTTTTAAAATATAAAGTATTTAAAAATTAAAATAAGTTTTTATGTATATGTTTATTACACATTTCCTCATTTCAAGTCAGAAACCTCTCGGTGGTGACAGTCCTCTGCTTAGGTAGTATTTGTTAACAACCTGAATTTTTTGGTTCTTTTATCCCTTCCTCTTTAGCTTTCCATTACAGTGTGGAGAGAGCTTAGTACTAATTGTGGTAAGCTCTTAGAAGTTTGGCAGCCAGATAATTAGGTGAGAAGCTGGGAGTTTGTCAAGAGATTTTTCAGTGTTTTGAATCTCTCTAGAATCTCTGTGCATTGAGATTAAATGCTGATAAGGTTGTATTTAGTTAGTTGTATGTCTTGTCCTATAGATAAAAGCCATCAGTAGTTGTTATTACATATTTTCATGAACTATAATAGAGATATGCAAAGGCTGCTTTATGTCCCCCCTCAGCTTCCTCTACTGAAATAGGAACTATATGGCTAGATTAATTTATCATTAGAGTGAGAATTAATTTTCCAATAGGAATGTGAAATGCTTTGAAGTTATTAACCATTTATTAATGAGTAGCTTTTATGTAAAGCTGTGTCCCCGTGGTTTGATTTATGTTGGAAGTGTGTGTTCCTGTTGTCCATATAGTTCTATTTTTCTCCCATGGAGTTTAAGCATTCTTTTCCTGGAGCTCAGAAAGATTTCAGGTCTATTTATAGAAATGAGAGACATATTTTTATGTTTTACATTTATTATGTTTCTAATACTAGTTTATGAACTTGCTGTGAGTTTGTGATCATTACTAGAAAATTGGGCTTTTGTCTTTTATGATTACAATATATGCTCTCAACTCAAATTTTAATCAAACAAGTTATGTTTTAGCATTTGTATCAGTGATTAGCAGTTTCGTGTATTGTTATAACATGTATGAAAGGGCAATAAAAAAAGTAACAAAACTGGGTAGGATAGAAAGTTGAACATGTTGTGTTGACTATTCTTATCCATGATCTGATGTTATATCAATATATCTCAGACATTTAAACCCTATTTGCAAAATGTAATCTCTGTTAGGCACGGCTTTGAAGATTGGCTTTAAATTTTCAAGACTCAGTGTTATCTTTTTTATGACTTCAGCAAAAATATAAAATATGTATAGACCAAAGTACACATCTTGTTTCTCAATTTAAAAATAAATGTGGCAAGAAACCATTTTGGAAATTAAATACAGACTGAACATATGGGAATGCATGTAGGCCCTATTGGAAGGTCACTCAGAATCCAGTTTTTAATCACAGTGGTAGGTCACTCGTTGAAGCCCAAGACAATTTTAATAGGAAAGAATGGAAAGGAAGAAGGAGGGAAGTAAAGAAGGGAAGAAGTAAAGGAAGGGGCAGGGAACTTTCTCTTAATAGAATCAAGCTGGCTTCTATTTAGAAAGAACTTTAGCTTCTGTGATAGCGTGCTAGTACTGTTGTTCTTCATCAGGCATTTCAGGATGCACTGATCTGGATTCCATCCATTCCTTGATTGATTGATCATGTCATGGACAAATGTTAATTGTTTTTGCCAATACGTTCTAATTGTGCAGTAGTCTTCTCATCTCTAACCCCGGGCTCGCTGTCTTTTTCTAAAGCTTATCTAGTTTCTAAACCCTTTAGATCCATCTTGACCTTACTGTCATTCTGAAAAATTCAAGGAGGATTTAGAAGTTGGAAGAAAAAAAAAAAAGAAAGGAAAAAATGCTAAAGAGAAAGGTACTGATAGGGAGAGGAGAAGCATTTGGATACAGAGTAACAATTTAAATATAATTTAAAAAGAAGTTATCAAAATTTGACACTTGGAATGTTAAAGTTAATGGGAGTATGCTTCACACTAAGGGTTTAGTATTTAAGTCTGCATTCTCTTTTGGAAATATGTCCTATTTGTTAAGATTTGAAGCTCAAAAGATACATGTAAATAGTTGCAAGCAGTAGCGTCAGTTTCAGATCCATCTGAATATAGAGATAAAAGAACACATTGAGGAAAATGTGCTAATTATTAGAATATTCTGGTTTAAATTTCTGTAACCTTTATGAATCTTTATAGAAACAAGTATAATCACTCCCTGTAATCTAGTGTGCTACTTAGAAATGCAGCAGGGAAAAATGTTTAAATAAGTATTTTCTTGAAGAGAATATATACTTCTCTTTTTATATAAGAGAACTGTAGTAGCAGTTTTCATTATATGGACTTTATTTTCTTTGCATTTTGCTATAAATGGGTATTTTATGAAAGTTGCTGTATTTTTTTTTAACATGGTTACAGGTTGATTGGTGTTTTCTCCCTTTAAGAATTGTCATTCTTCTGTGAGTAGCCCATGAATTTTGCTTGGAATTAAAACATAATCACCTGGATTAAAAGGAATATTTTCTAAACTTAAACCTGTAGGAAAGGGCCCCTTTTTCTGTCTTATCAGTCTAAGAAATGCTATATGCTGACTGAATATTGATATAATCATAATTGTAATACCAATACAAGTTTATTGAGCATTATATTCTTAGGAATAGTTTAAATAATCTGGTAAAAAATTAGTTGTGTTATTTTATAATACAGTAATATAATTGTTTATATCCTAAGGTTAAAACAACAAAAAATAGCTTTGATCATTTTTAAGTGATAGAGTTTCTTCATAAACTAGCGTTTTGGATTTGTAATATTTTAATACTTATAAAATAAAAAATATATATATGTAATATCTTGAATCCTTACTTTTTTTATTTTAACAGATTCCTCTTGCATGGAAAAACTACTATCAAAAGATTGGAAGGAAAAAATGGAAAGACTAAATACCAGTGAACTTCTTGGAGAAATTAAAGGTACAATATATGAAATATAAAATAAATCAATGTGGAGATGTTATTTTCTATAACAATACATTTGCTGATCGTCTGTACCCTAACATTAATTTCTTACTTCTAATATTTGTTAATGTATGAGAGGTAAATGTATAGTATGTCCTTGAACTTTTATTCTTTTTAATGTTTACAGAATGAAATTTTTGGCCTCTCTTTTTATTATTCTATAACATATAGATGATAGGATAAATTATTTTTAATTTACTTAACTAAAAAGTATTAAAATAAAAAATGTCATATCAAAGATGATGAACAAATTAAATTAAATTAAATACAATTTTAGTCTTTCCTCTTAAGTCATAATGTAATAGCTTTATTTATGAATCTAAATTAATACTTTGAAAAGGTCAACTGTAGCACCTATAAAAACAGAGTGTATAGAATTTGCTATACATAATGGTTTATGGGTGGGTTCTGAGGCCTGTATACTGGTTCAAATCCTGGCCCTGCCATTTACTAGATAATTGACTTTGGGCAAGTCACTGTCTTTTTTATGTTTTGAATTCCTAGGATCTAAAATGGGGATAATAACAGTATCTACCTCATAGGCTCCTTAAGAGAATTAATACATATAAAGCTTTTAGCATTTTACCTGGCACTTAAGAAAGGACTCATGAGAGTAAGTTTTAGTCATTGTTATTATTAATATGTCCATATGTTGATAGGTTGATTAATCTTAAACAGATTTCACAGGATTTAAAATTTCATAACCTTTCACCCTGATGATGATGGATATCTTAATTTTCGAAGTTATGTGATTGATGTTATTACATGTTAAGAAGTGGACAATCCCAATCAATACATTACAGAACTAACCTAACTCTCTTGTTGATTTCTTTAAGGAAATGAAATACTGTATTATTAATTTTTGCTATCATGAATAGAATTCTAAGTCATTAATTCTATAAGTTGTTCCTTACAGACAGTCATTACTGTCACTTGCACTAACAATTTGGGCAGTTTATTAGATTATGTTTCTGAATTTCCAAACAGCTTCAGGTTAATCTTCCTATTGGTCATGGATAATAAATATCTCATTTAAGGTGAATATTTGGCAATAGTTATCTGATTAAAATTTTATTTTGAATTCAGTATAGAAAATTGCCTAGGGTTCAGACATCTTATGTTCTTCTCAAATGAAGAGAAAAGGAAGTCATCTCCCAATGAATAATTAATAACATTCCATTATCTAATGCAGTATCAAAATCAAGTAGAAATTTAATAGTATTTTGAATTTCACTGCTTCTGCTTTTTACTTATGAAGGCCACTTGCTTGCTATTTTGGAAACAAACCTTCAACGTTCAACTGAGGGGTAGAAAGAAAGTCATTAGTGACATATTCTTTATCCAGCTGCTATAACATGGTGTGTGCTACTTTGCACGTCATTCTGTGTTTTCTTCCCTTCCCAAAGTAATTGGTTTTATACCAGTGAGAATGGAAATGGTTTATGCAAAATCAAGCTTTTGCCAGCATGAGAGATGGGGGTCTTGCTTTCTCTCAGTAATGTGGAAGCTAACATTTTATTATGTTACTAGAGGCCTGATGCACGAAATCCGTGCACGTGTGTGTGTGTGTGTGTGTGTGTGTGTGTGTGTGTGTGTGTCCCTCAGCCCAGCCTGCACCCTCTCCAATCTGGGACATCCCTCTCACAATCCAGGACTCCTGGCTCCCAACCGCTCGCCTGCCTGCCTGCCTGCCTGATTGCCCCTAACCACTTCTGCCTGCCAGCCTGATCACCTCCTACCCACTCCCCTGCCAACCCAATTGCCCTAACTGCCCTCGCCTGAAGGCCTGGTCGCCCCCAACTTCCCTCCCCTGCTGGCCTGGTCACCCCTAACTGCCCTCCCTTGCCAGCCTGGTCTCCACTAACTGCCCTCCCCTGCCTGCCTGGTCGCCCCTAACTGCCCTCCCCTGCAGGCCTGGTTACCCCTAACTGTCCTCCCCTGCAGGCCTGGTTGCCCCCAACTGCCCTCCCCTGCTGGCCTGATTGCCCCTAACTGTCCTCCTCTGCAGGCCTGGTTGCCCCTAATTGTCCTCCCCTGCCATCCTGATTGCCCCTAACCACCCTCCCCTGCCAGCCTGGTCGCCTCTAACTGCTCTCCGCTGCTGGCCTGGTCCGCCCCAAACTGTTCTCCCCTGCAGACCTGGGCCCCTCCCAACTGTTATCCCCTGCAGGCCTGGTCGCCCCCAACTGCCCTTCCTTTCATGCCTAATCCCTCCCAACTGCCCTCTCCTGCCGGCCATCTTGTGTCCACATGGGGGCAGCCATCTTTGACCACATGGGGGTGGCCATCTTGTGTGTTGGAGTTATGGTCAATTTGCAAATTACCTTTTTATTAGATAGGATGATGAAGCATCATGGTTATAGCATCAGGTTATCTACTCTCCCCTGCCCCCACTTCCCATTTTACTTTATTTTTAATTCTAATCATGAATTTAAAATATTAAAATTGTACTAGTCTCAGATATTCCAAATACATAAATCTTGAAGGTGAAACACGTTTGAAAAATTGGGGTTTTCAAATACTTTAACATTTTTCTTTCTGGATTCTATATGAGGTAAGTGAACTGTCATTTGTGTGCTACTCTCAGTTTTATGAGCATAGAAGATAAGATTCTTAATAAATTTTTCATTTTGATTTAGTCTACTTAATGGTCTCTTCTTACATCTTAATATTTTGTCACCATAAAATTATACAGAAAATATAACAATAATATAATAAAAATGAAAAAATTAGTGTTCATAGAGTGATCCAATCACTGCTACAACTCAATGTACAGTTTTAGTCTAGGTGAGATCAGGCCAGTTATTATCCACCTAAATTAGCTATAATTATTCTGCAGTGTCAAAGTGATCTGAATACTATTTCCAAGAAACACATACTATTGTGGGTTATCAGTATTTATATATCTCAATCATTGTGGATTTTTACTAACTCACTATTTTTTTCTCATTATAAAATTTATACTTATTGTAAAAAGTATCGAAACCCAAAAGAAATTAAAATTGTCTTTTAATTCTGCTTGTATTATATTGAATGTCCTTTCTATTTTAATTTATGTATGTTCATGTTAAAATTTTTCTTAAAATCAGAACAACCTTTTTACTATTTATTCTTTTGTAGTCTGTCTTTCCCACCTAAAGATATATTGTGAATTTCCCTGTGATTAGGTCATTTTTTCTTTTTTTTGCAAGAAAAATTACATAGCCCTAACTGGTTTGACTTAGTGGATAGAGCGTCAGCCTGTGGACTGACAGGTCCCGGGTTCGATTCCGGTCAAGGGCAAGTACCTTGGTTGCGGGCACATCCCCAGTGGGGGGTGTGCAGGAGGCAGCTGATTGATGTTTCTCTCTCATCGATGTTTCTGACTCTCTATCTCTCTCCCTTCCTCTCTGTAAAAAATCAATAAAAAATATATTTAAAGAAAAGAAAAAGAAAATTGCATAAAGTGGTGTTCTCATAATTTAACTGAGTCTTTTACTCAATATTTCAGTTGTTTTTATCATTTGTCATTATAAAGAAAACTTTGAGCATGAATAACTTTTTAATATTTTTCAGTATTAACTAGTGACTATTTTCTTGGAATGAATATACTACTAAAAAGTGAAACTCTTGGGTCAAAGAGTTGTTCTTTCTTTAAAGGCTTTTGCTACCTATTGCCACACTGTCCTTCAGAAAGCATATAGTATTCTGTGCTCTCACTAGTAGTGTCTGCAAGTATTTTGCCCTTACCCTCAATAGCAGTTTTATTAACTAAAAAGTTCTTGCCAGTTTGATAGAAGAAAATAACATATTATTGCTGAATTATTTTGAATTGCCTCATCATTGAGACTGAAGAGTTTTACATACATTTATTTATATTAAATATCTCTTCATTTGTGAATTGCCTATTTATGTTGTGTGCCCATTTTCCTTTAAAGGATTTGTCTAGTTATTGTGGTTTTGTAACTCTTAATGTACAGGGTGGGGCAAAATTAGATTTACAGTTGTTTATGTGGAAAACAATATAATAATCCTATCTAATAAAAGAGAAAAATGGTAATTGGCATACGACGATACCCTTTTCATTGGCTAATCAGGGCTATATGCAAATTAACTGCCAACTAAGATTGGTAGTTAACTGCCAACTAAGATTGGCAGTTAACTGCCAACAAGATGGCGGTAAATTTGCATATGTAGGCACAATGCAGGGAGGCGAAGGGGAAAGCAGGAAGAAGCCCCCTGCCACTGACAGTGATCAGAAACCCAGGGGGGAGCTAAGAGCTGGGGGGCAGGGCAAAGGCGGCCCTGGGGCCGCCTTTGCCCTGCCCCCCAGCCATGATAGGAGAATCAGGCGCGCCTTTGCCGCCCTGGCCAGTGATAGCAGGAAGTAGGGGTGGAGCCAGCGATGGGAGCTGGGCACGGTCAAAGCTGGCAGTCCCAGGAGCTAGGGGTCCCTTGCCTGGGCCTAAAGCGAAGCCCACGATCATGGGGCCGCTGCAGCTGCGGATCCCCGCTGCTCAGGCCGGACGCCTCGGCCAGAGGTGTTAGGCCTGGCCAGGGGCGGAGCCTGCAACCACGGGGAGCTGGGGGTCCCCTGCCCAGGCCTGACACCTCTGCCAGAGGCCTTAGGCCTGGTCAAGGGGCCGATCCGGTGATTGGTGATCGGAGGGTGATGAGGGTCAACTCCTCTGGCCGAGGCATCAGGCCTGGGTAGGGGGCGGAGCCGGGGATTGGGGGGATATGATGGTCCCCTTGCCCAGGCCTGAAGCCTGGGTCAGAGGCGTCAGGCTTGGGCGGGGGGTGGAGCAAGCGATCAGAGGGAGATGGGGGTCTCCTGCCCAGGCATGATTCCTGGGCCAGAGGCCTCAGGCCTGGGCGGGGGCCAGAGCCAGTGATCAGGGGGAGATGGGGGTCCCCTGTCCAAGCCTGACACCTCTGGCGGAGGCCTCAGGCCTGGGCAAGGGGCCAATCAGCCGATCAGAGGGTGATGGGGGTCTACGCCTCTGGCCGAGGCATCAGGCCTGGGCTGGGGGCAGAACCAGTGATGGGGGGAAATGAGGGTCCCCTGCCCAGGCCCGACGCCTCTGTCAGAGGCGTCAGGCCTGAGCAAGGGGCCGATCCTGCGATTGGAGGGTGATGGGGGTCAACGCCTGAGGGCTCCCAGTATGTGAGAGGGGGCAGGCTGGGCTGAGGGACACTCCGCCCCCCCCACACACACCCAGTGCACGAATTTCGTGCACCGGGCTCCTAGTTAATACATAACAATATAAGAATTAACAGTTTCGTGTGCTCATAACTGTAAACTTACTTTTGCCCTACCCTGTATATTTTAAGGGTGTTAATCTTTATCTGTAATATGTTACATTTTGTTATTTTCTTTACTTTATGGTTTTGTTGTCCAGTCTTTCCCTCTTTTTTTCCTTCTTCTTTTTTCTGTTGGGGGTTTATTTAGAATGGCTTCACCCACTTTGAGATTAGATAAAATATTTTGTGTATTTTCTTTCATTTTTTGGATTACTATACATTTAACTCTTTAATTCCTCTTGAATGTATGTTGATGTATAATTTCATATAGATGTACAACTTAATCGTTTTTCTCAGGCAGTTAACCAAATATTTCTGTATCATTTATTAAATAGCTCATCTTATCACTTCTGACTTGACATAACATCTTTTACTGCATACTGATTGCATATTTGAAACCATTTCTCAGTTTTTTGTTCTATTCCCATTGATCTTTTTATTTAAATTTTTGTTAGTCTTCTGCTATATCAATCACTATAGCTTTAAAGTACTTACAGTGTGGGCAATAAGTATTACAAGATCACATTCATAATTGTTCTTTAAGGTGTTTACATACTTCTCTAAAATTTATTTTAGACTTATAAGTTGTTCATTGAAATTCCAAAGTGATATCTTAAAAGATTGTATTTAAGTTTTATATAAAACTATGAGGTAAGCTGACACCTTTATAGTATTGAATCTTTCCATTCAAAATCATTTACTTAATTCTTTTATGCTCCTCAATAATGTTTTGTTTTTAAAATACAGATTCTGTACATTTCTGCTGATATTTTCTTTATAAAAGTTATTTTTTTTTGCTTGCATTTGTGAATGAGATAGTTTTCATTCTATTTTCTTTTTGTTATTATATTTAGGGATTTTAGTGAATTTTGCTGGTTCATTTTATAATTTTCTTTTTTATCAAACTTATTAGCTCTACTAATATTTCAGCTGTTTTATCTTATATGTTCCCCTTTTTTCACCCATTCTCTTATTACACTGCCTAGTGTCAGGATAATATTAAGTAATGCAGGTGGTAACAGGCATTTTATGTGGTTTTTAAATGATGGAATTGCTTTTAATATTTCACCATTAAGTATTATATTGACCATTGATTTAAGATATTACTTAAGATTAAAAATTCTAGTCATAGTTTACTAAGAGTTTCTATGAGAAATTGCATTTTATTTAATGATTCATCTTATTGGTTTTTGTTTTTCAAATTTATTGATGAAATAAACCCTGATTAGTCATGGTGTATTCTTGTTTTAATGGACTGCATACTTTTATTTGCTTCTATTATAGTTGTTATTTTCCATCTGTAATCATAAATGAGATTAGTTTTTGTATTTATCTGTACTATCTTTGTTGATTTATAGTACCGGTATTCACAGTTGAATTAGAAAGCTTTTCCTCTTTTTTCTAGACTATGTAAAACGTTGAGTAGATAACATGAACTATTACTTATTCCTTGAGATTCTGAAACAATATACCATAAAACATCTGGGCCTAGAGCATTCTTTAGAAATTATTTATTTTTGCATTTTTTACTTCTTTTTAAGTCAGTTTTGTCAGGAAAACAATTCCTGGAAAATTGTATATTTCATTGAGATTTTCAAATATACTAGTATTGTTTAAAAATACACTATCACTTATTTTGAATTTTCTATTTATTTGTTGTTATATATCCCATTTTCAGCTTTGCATATTTGTGTGTGTGTGTATGTTTTCTCTCTCAATTTTATTTGCCAGTGGTTTTCTCTTTCTCTCCCTCGTTCCATTCTCTGACAAGGATCCACGTTTTAGATTTATTTTTTAAATTCCTTAGCTTTTTTAGTATGCCAACTACTTACTCTTGCTTTTCCATTTATTATTTCTCCTTTCCTTATTTTTCTTGTACTTCCTCTTTTGTTTATTTTCTGATACCATTTAATGCCCTGAATTGAATTATTTATTTAAACATTTTAAATTTAATAACAAAGACCTTTTGGCCATAAGTACGTTTGTAGAAATAGCTTTATGCAGCCCATAAAGTTGACCTTTTGAAATTCTCATAGTCATTATTTTCTAAGTAGTCAATATTTATATTATTTTATAACCGATATTATGTTTATGTATCATTCTTAACTTTACATCTTCTTTTAAATTCAAGAGTGTAATGAAGCTGAGGAAGGGCAATAATATAGTCTTTACCACTACCACTAGAAAATTCTATGGGATGGATTAGGTCAGTGGTTCTCAACCTTCTTAATGCCACAACCCTTTAATACAGTTCCTCATGTTGTGGTGACCCCCAACCATAGAATTATTTTCGTTGCTACTTCATAACTGTAATTTTGCTACTGTTATGAATCATAATGTAAATATCTGATATGCAGGATGTATTTTCATTGTTACAAATTGAACATAATTAAAGCATAGTGATTAATCACAAAAACAATATGTAATTATATATGTGTTTACCGATGGTCTTAGGCGACCCCTGTGAAAGGGTCATTCAACCCGGAAAGGGGTCGTGACCTACAGGTTGAGAACCACTGGATTAGGTGCTAGAGGGAGAATTAAAGTGTGGACAGTAGAATGGATAAGAGCAGTATTGAAAAATGGATCTCTAATGCAATGTGCTTATTATTGCCACATATTAAAAGACAATACATTAGTAATTTTCCTTTTAGATTTTACTTAAGAAAGCAATGCTTCCAAATAAAAGATTTTGTTTTATTGTGTTTGTTTTTTTTTAAAGAGAGGGAAAGAGAGAGAAATGTCAATGTGAGAGAAACACATCTGTTGGTTGCCTCCTGCATGCTCCCCCAACAGGGCCCAGCCCTAGCAGGGGAGAGCCTGCAACCAAGATACACGCCCTTGACCAGAGTCCAACCTGGGACCCTTTGGTCTGCAGGCTGACACTCTATCCACTGAGCCAAACCGGCTAGGGCCCAAATAAAAGCCTTATTATGTAAATGAAGTAAAGCAATGTTTTGGAAACCCCTCAATATGAGGGAGTTGGAATAGTGCTAGAGTTTGAGAAATACGGAATCATAGATTTTCAATGGGTCTTTATCTGAGTCTTGTCTAATATTTAAGAGGAAATCCTGTCGCTCAACTCCCATCATGTTTCCATAGCTAGTCTCTCCAGTAGCAGCATTAATTGAGTCCAGAGAGCTGTAAATGGCACAAATTTAATAGCAGTAATCTCAAAGCAATGTTCAAGTCACATTAACTTTATTACAAGTATTGCTAAATAACTTTATTAAGAATTTAAATGAAATACAGCATAAAATGGTTAGACCTGTGCCTTGGTCTAATTGGGGTACCATATATTTTTAATATATCTTTATTGTTGAAAGTATTACAAATGTCCCCCTTTTCTTCTTCTTTTTTTTCTTCTTGGGGGGGGGTGCCATATTTTTAAGTGATCTATTGTCTTAATGGTGAAGAGTTCTGTAGATGTAATAAAAATAGTAATTAAAGACCTAGGGAAATTTGGCCTAATACATGTTAGCAGGTTGAAGTGCTGTTGAAAGAAGAAGACAGAATATCTGTAATAGTGTCAACAATAAACAAATTAATTAATTAAATGCTTGTTTTGTGTTGTTTTAGAAGGTTCAGACAATAGGGAAATAGTTCTCAATATACAAAAGAACTTAGAAACAATTAATGGCTACCTGACATGGATAGAGTTGGACTGCATTAAGAGAGAGTGCCTCAAATATAGGTGTTCAATAAATCTTTGTTAAATGAATAGATGAAGGGACTCTTTAATAATATAACATCAGTGGCAATTTAGCTGTAGAAAATTTTAAACAGGGATTTTGTATAGCATATTTGTACTCTGGTGGGATGTTGTCTTCATGACCTCCTAATGTTCTTTCAAAATTAATACTAGTATTTATTATACTTTCTTAATTATAAGATTGATCTTTAAAATATTGTTTATATTCTGACTGTAAACAATATAGTAAGTACTTTTAAAAGATATTTTTTGTTTACAAAGGAAACAAAGTGCTAAAACATCTATATTATTTTATTTGATCCTTATAATAGCCCAGTGAGGAAAATTAATTTAACATATGAACAAAAGGAGACTGAGAGAAATTAAGTGGCATGTTTGAGTTACTTAGAAAGCTGTAGACACAGGGTTTGAAACCTGGCCTCTAAAGGTTCTGTTTAGTACAATACAGAGCAGTTTTCAAATTCCTCAGAGTCTTAGAATTCTAAGGTGGGGACAGGGGAAGGCAGGTCTGAACTGTTCCTCTTTCTCACAACACACAAACAATGAAAACAGTTCCACTTTTACCCATTTCTGTATAAGTGAGGCAGTATAGCAAAGCAGGAGTGGGTATAGGTAATACAGTTTCCATAGTGGTATTTATCTTGATCTACACATGAATGAGAGAAGGGGGAGGAATAATATGGAAGAAGGATCCAAGATAAAACAGAAGTAGTGATAGGCTAGGAGGGTGCATGGCCCATTTGTTTGTTTGAATTGTACCAAGGGAGTGAGAATGCCAGGATAGTTATGGTTATGAAACATTTCTAAATGCAAGGGTGGCATATAACTGATGTTTAGAGCATTCAGACTTATCCTCTGTCTCCAAAATGGATCTAGCCTTCTGTGGTTTCTAGAAGAGAATCTTAGCCAGCCTCCCTGTTTTGCACACATGCCCCTCAATGCTGTGGCTGGCATCTCCTCCTTGGTGTGAAGGCGCCTCCCTGGGCAGTGTGCCAGAGAAACAGTAATGTTGGTTGTTTGAGTTAGCACACACTGTTTGTGCTAGTGTTTGTCAAACACACAGATGATAAGAGAGCCAAAAAAAATAATTATGTGATATGAACCAAATAAGGAAAATAGTGTTTTCCTTCCTTGGTCATTTATGATGAATTATCTCAATATTTACATTTAGTGATTAAGGTAGATGTTTTGTAGGTATACTCTTCTACAGCTTAGAAAAATATGGCAATTCCTGATTGGAACAAAAAGTGATTGAACAAATGCTTTTAAATGGAAAATTCTACAAATGATTCCCAATGTTTTTCAAAGCCACTGTTGAAACACAATTACTTATGTATTTATTCAACTATTATGTCTGAAAGGTTGGTTGCAGAGCCTGATGTTACTGACATGCTTTACTATTAAAGACTTTAAGTATTGCTCCCTATTACTTCATTAGTGTTGTTACTGAGAGAAGTAAAATTTGGAACTATGTTGCATTAAATAGTACAAGCATATTACAGTTGTGCTTGGCATAAATACTGCATTAAAAATGTGAATTTATTATAATATTGCTACTGTGTGCCACTGAGAGCCTGGTTTCGTTTTGAGTTTTGATTGCAAACATAAATCTTTGGATGAGAGCACAGGAACACAAAAGTCATGGTTTTTTTCAGTGCATGATAGATCTTTTGAAGATCAAATAGTGTAGGTTATTCTTAAAGTAACTTAAGCAGTGCTGTTATCACCAAAGGGTCAGAATGGATCCAACAGCATTCCTGAAGAATTACAGGTCTGAGTCACAAGTTACTATCTTAAATGCCAATTCTCTCCCCTAGTTTATTCACTTTTATAGTAAGGGCCTTAAACTGTATCTAAGTGCTCTGATTGCTTATTCCATATATTGCCCTTTCTATAGAATATTAATTTTTTTTAGGAATAGTAAATCATAGTTACTGCTGTTTTCTGTTATAGGCAATCAAAGAAGGACTAGAGTGGTTTTCTAAAAGCTATGACTGTACAATTTACATATTCATTTATAAATGAGTTTTTCTTGAATTTCCATTAAAATTTAGAGCAATTTGTTCATCTGAGGGAACTTTAAAAAATCTGGAAATATTATGAAGCAAATCATCTGCCATTTTTAAACTCCAATAAAATCTGCAAAGTTCACATACCTAGTGATTCTTTCTGTCTCATTAGGAAAATGGGTGAAACAGTAATCTATCCATGTTTAAAATTCATGTATTTTGAAAAATTTAAATTGTTATTTCTAAGACAAATGCTATATTGCTCTAGAGCCCAGCTTGTGAAAGAGATTGAGAGTACATGTTATTATTTCCTTACTTGCCTGTTTGTATGAAATATTGTAGTAGTGTCACTATTTTCTGTATAGATCGGTATAATTATAGAGCTTCAGAGTAATATCTAGAATCATAGAAATTAAGAAAAATAGACTTGAAGAGATTTTGCATATTATGTAATCCAACTTATTTTCGATATAGGAACCCCAATATCCAGAAAAGTTACTGCTCCAAGTCACATAATAAATTGCTAAGGTAGAAATAAAATTCTCCCCAAAGAGCATGTTTAGCTCATTTCATGAAGTTTTTGGTTATCTTGTAATCAATAGTGAGTAATGATTGCAAAACCCAGAATTCATTTTGCTAACAATAAGTGCACACTGCAACTAGTTTTATAAATAACATGCATTACACCACAGCAACACCGATAGTTTTAAAATTATACCAGTTTGCATGACTGTAGACATTTCAAAGCTCTCCTTTGTACTCTCCATTATAAACATCTTTTACTTCTTTTGAAGTCCGTATGATATACATAGAAGCAATTAACCCCCCCCCCACACACACACACTTTGGTTTGGAGACACAAGGTCTTCTTAATTAAAATTCAAACAAAAGCTACTGGCAAAAATTACTGTATGATTAAGGACTAAAGTATTATGATACATTAGAATCATTGTTAACTGTTGGGATTAAAAGAAATCTATACGTTGGGGAAAAGATCAGTTGGATCTAATTAGTGAAATCAATGTTTACATAAAAGAAAATACTGAAGTTTAATAACAGGTTCTAGTTATAAATATAACATGGACTGAAATTGTTCTTTGTTATTATTACATTGACCACATAATCATATCTTAAGTTCATTGAATAAGACTCTGAAACTTCTTTTTAAATAGTTAATTATTATAATTAAAAACATAAAACTTTACTTTAAAATCATGTCTTCTTTCACTTTTTAAATCATGTCTTCTTTCAAAACTTTTAATTATTCTTAAATGCATAGTCACCAATTATAAAACATTCCTATTGATTTCATTTTTTAAATGCAAATTTTAGCAATAGCAGCAGCTTAGAATGGCAAAGGAGGCACAATTGGGCAGAAGTAAAAAGGATCCAAAGTATTCTTACACAATTACCATTAAATATGTATTAGTCTATTTGGTAACATATCAGAATAAAAGTGAATTCATTTTGACTTAATTCAAAAACAAGACATTTTACTTTTTTTCTTGCTGATTGCTGTGATGAAAATAAACATTGTCACCAGCACAGAGAAAAAAAAAACTATTACTAATTGCAGCCTAGATTTTAAGTAAAATGAAGGTCATTAGCAATTTCCTGGAAGCCATTCAGATTGCTTACCAGGAAATGGTAGCTAGCAGGACATCTGTAATCCTCCTGTGTAGAGTTAGTGAAAACACATACTGGAGCTTTAATGATGTGTGTTAGATTTAGGCTGATGGTGAAACATTTCTCTATCAAAGTAGCTCATATTCTTTGAATACAAACTTTTTTTAATTTCAGTATTAGTGTAAAAACCCAGCATTGAAAATAATCTTTAACATCCATGCTATACATCCATCCATTAATCCGTCCCCACGTGTAGATTGGAATATGACTCATAGTGGAATAAGAGATGACAGGGTGACAGCAGAACAATAGGAATCTGGGAGTGAAATGTGTTTGGGCAAATTGAAAGAAGTTTCTCCTATAACTTGGAATGCTGATTTCACAATATTTTGGGTGGTAAATTTAGTCCCATTTTTAGTAGCATCTTATCTCAATAAAGGAATAAGCAAAGCTGAGTGTTAAGTGAAAATACCTCGCATTTGTTATGCTGGTAGAAATGGGGTCACTGATTTGGAGACTTTTTTCATAGCTTCTTCATTTATCTGAGTTATTGGTTGATTTAAGAAGAGTAACATCTCGGAGCTATTAAGAGTGAAACTGAGGAGAATATATATATGTGTGTGTGTATTCCCATTTGTATAGAAAATTGTACATATGCAGAAATTTGTTAAAAGTGTATTTAATAAACTGTTAAGAGAGGTTGACTATGCAGTACAAAATGAAGAGTATGGGACAGGGGCTGATTTTTAAATTTTGTACTTTATAGTTTACTGAGTTATGCAGATTTTATGTTGGCACCTTTCATTATAAGCATCAAATAATTACATTCATTACTATCACCACCTATCTTATCAGAAAAAGCTTTTAAGTATTGCACAACTGTCATGCTCATGATGGCAGAAGTTTTCCAAAATTCGAATTTTTCCTTAAAATTTCAAATTATATTATTTTAACCCATACTGTTAGTTGTTTCTCTTGAAATGATAGGGTTGCTTGCCTTTGATTCATCAGTGCAAGTGTCAACACTGTAACATGCAACTAATGCCTTAGTAACATTATGAAAACAATATTGACCTCATGAACACCTTGGAGAGTTCCCTGGGACTTCCAGGGGTCCATGAACCACACTTTGAGAACCACTGAACCAGAATTTTAAAATAGACTAGCACATAATTACATTGACAATAAATTAACTCATCATTAATAACTACAAAGCAAATTAGTCACATTTAAGAGATCACGATTCTATGAAGACCCTGAATGGAGTTACTGGCTTAAAGAAGGTAGTTGTTTTGTTCTTCATGTTTTGCCACTGGAATTGCAGAACACTAGACATGGCGTGTAGACTTGATCAGATGTGGGTTTGAACCATGGCATAAACTGAGCAACTTATTTAATCAATTTTACTTTCAGTTTTATAACCTGTAAAATGGGTGGTGGTGGTGGGACATGCATTTCAGGATTATTGTCAGTGATTGTAAAGTGACTGACAAAATAGGTCCTCAGTAAATAGTAGTTTGCCAGTAGGTATCAAGAGCGTTTTGTTATATGCCATAGGGACCTTGAACAATTCATTACCTCTTGAAGCACAAATGATTTCATTGGAAATGATTAAATATGTATAATATTGATCAGAAGTTCTAGCAGTCCAGGAAATCAGTATTGTCACCCATGCTCAACCAAAAATGATGCTTACTTTTTTTTTATAATTAGCTTATATTTTTCATTTAAGCTAGGCCTGGTGAATACTGGCTTACTCAGCTTCATTCTCATCTTATTATTAGAGATAGTTTAGCTATCATCTGCCTTCCAAGTCCTTGTAATATTATTAAGTCATCTTATTTATGTACAAGTCAAATGATCTTTTCAAAAACTTTAAGAGATTTTCTGTATAATTTGGTTGGGGCATCTACACTAATAAAAGAGAAAAATGGTAATTGGTGTACGACGATACCCTTTTCATTGGCTAATCAGGGCTATATGCAAATTAACTGCCAACTAAGATTGGCAGTTAACTGCCAACAAGATGGCGGTTAATTTGCATATGTAGGCACAATGCAGGGAGGCGAAAGGGAAAGTAGGAAGAAGCCCCCTGCCACTGACAGTGATCGGAAACCCAGGGGGGAGCTAAGAGCTGGGGGGCAGGGCAAAGGCGGCCCTGGGGCCTCCTTTGCCCTGCCCCCCAGCCATGATCAGAGAATCAGGTGCCTTTGCCGCCCTGGCCAGTGATAGCAGGAAGTAGGGGTGGAGCCAGCAATGGGAGCTGGGCACGGTCGAAGCTGGCAGTCCCAGGAGCTAGGGGTCCCTTGCCTGGGCCTAAAGCGAAGCCCACGATCGTGGGGCCGCTGTAGCTGCGGGTCCCCGCTGCCTGAGCCGGACGCCTCAGCCAGAGACGTCCTGCAGGGGCAGGGGCAGAGCCCGCGTGATTGCGGCGCCCCCCACTGCCCGGGCCGGACGCCTAGGCCAGAGGCGTTAGGCCTGGGCAAGGGGCCGATCCTGCGATTGAAGGGTGATGGGGGTCAACGCCTGAGGGCTCCCAGTATGTGAGAGGGGGCAGGCTGGGCTGAGGGACATTCCCCCCACCCACCCAGTGCACGAATTTTGTGCACCGGGCCCCTAGTTTTATTATAGTGGTAGATAAAACTTGGAAGTGTTGCTGTTAAAATGAAATTCTCACATGCAACACTTCTAGACATACAGTTGCTATGAATTTTTTGTTGTAATATTTATGATATATGATAATTTAATACCTATGCATTTATTATTTTATAATTAGAAGTTATACAAAGTTTAGTAAAATTAAAATAGTATGAAAAATATTTAAACATTTTATGTACCATCATTATTAATTTGCTCTATTTCATTTTAGTCTTTTTTGTTTGAATAAATGTATATAGTTTAAATATACACATTTGTGATAATATTTATATACAGTTGATACTTGGAAGAAAAATGTGTGGGATAGTAATTAATCCCTGTACTATTTATAGACCCAGGAATGTTCTGTGACTAGCACCCTAGGTGCCAGGGTGTGCCCTAGGTATTTCATTACTCTATAGTCAGCTCTTGACCAAATTCTCATGGGGCGTGTATGTCACATTAAGAACTGGCCCATAGTACTAGACCTCCCACACACTTACTGTTTAGGTCATTTGTCTGAATTAAAAAAAAAAGTAAGGCTAACCACTTAATAAAATGTGTATTTTCATCCAAATGGTGTTTTTATGAATAAGACTCTTGAAATAGGCATAAATTGTACATTATTCTCTACATTTTAAATGTGTTGCTACTGTTGGTAATTACTACTGAGTGCATATTTAATGCACTGAGGAAATTTGATGCAATTATTCTGTTTATTTGTGATTCCTCTTCAATCCCAATGTCTGCATTAAACTATTGAAAAAGAAAACTACAGAGAATTTAGGTCACTTAAAAAATACACACTTTTTTTTAACTCTGCTTGTAAACTTGTATTGCACTAGCGAAAAGAAAATTAGAATGAACCAACATTGTAAAGGATAGGGTTCAAAAGTTTAGACAATTTTGAATAAAATTGCCTTTTAAATATAATCTTGAAGAGGCTGGGCCAATTGCCTGGCTACAGTCTTATCGAAGTCAATGAGACATGTATAACTGGGCTCAGAAGTTAGCTAGTTTAACTTCAGACAGATTACTTTTCCTCAAGCCATTTTTCAGTACTTAAGAGTTGATTACACCTGGAAACGGATTGAATAGACACAAGTTGGTAGCCCTTAAAAGTCTGTAGAGAATGGTAAAAACCACAAAGGAAAGGTCTGGGTCTGTCTCCTCCATGAGTGCCCCGCACTTTTACAGCTCAGGGCATCTGGGTACTGGGAAAGATCTCGAATGCTTGAAAGGGTCAGAAAATAAGAAGGGTGCAAGAGGGTACATCTTTGTAGGCCCATGTTTTATTTTCTCCTTTGATCATAAGCTGGTAAGAAAAGTACACGTTTCACAGAAATGATTCAATATCATTAAAATGGTTTGGTCAGGAAAAAGAATAAGGCAGAAGAAACTGGCATTAAATGGAAGGAGGAACTCCATTCTGTTTTATTTGGTAGACATCATCTGGTGTTCCCTTTCAAGTTAATATGCAGCTATTTGTTATGCATGTTTTAATAATACTCTTAAATACCTCTCTAGGGCCATGGAAGAGATGAGATTTAAAACGAGATCTATTCCATGGCTTTAAAAATATGTTTCTTCGTGTAATAGTAATGAGAGACTTGTGTTCTTATGCGTATCGCAAAGAGTTACATTCCTATTAACATTTGTTTAACTAGGCTTCCATCACAACAGGTGCGCAATTATTTTTATGAGTAAAATATTATCAGTCTTCAAAATTAGCCAGGGCAAAATGCAAGTTGTCTGATTAAATAATCAGAGCTGATACTTAAAATACACTTGATTTCCACAGGAATTTTAAAATGAAAAGTCTCTTATTCTGATGTGTTGAGAGAGTTGCAATTGTTTGCAATATGTAAGATGGTAGCTTGTATTGTAACGAGGTTGATACAGTTCACATACTTCAATTGACATGAGGCAAATTAGTGAAAATATAATAATAGTTTATTACTTCTATTCTAACATTTAATCTACCAATGAAGCAGTAATATGCTTCACATTAAATCAGTAAAAATTCAAGAAGTGACCCTCTTTTTTATGACTATTCTCAATTCAGTTAAAAGGCATATCAGCTTAGAAAGTTAAAAATCTATTACGTTACTATTTAATTTAATTTGTGGAGAGTAAAAAATAAGAATATAAATTTTAGTTTATAAAATGTATTAATCATGAGTAGAACAAAGTTACTGAATATCTTGGTGAACAGTAAAGACTTCCAAATGGTAAAAAATCAAACAATCAAAAAACAAAAGCAAACCAAATCAAGCATATACCCACCCACCTCACCCTGGTTCCCAAAACACACACACACACACACACACACCTGAGCTGAAAAAGAAGTCTCTCTGGGAGGTACCTTCACCATGGCTTAGAAGTGCTGCAACAGTGCAGCTGTTACAAGCAGGTAACTGTTGGCTTTTCTGTCTAAATCTGTTTGTCAATCAGGAGAATGCAATGAATCAGGAAAGGGGATCACAAATATAAACCACAGAATAAGGCAGAGAGCATCTGGAATGGGTCCAAGCCACAAGAATTAAGGCAGGAGTATAGATGGAATCAAAACCATACATGTGCACAGGCTCCTGTCTTTGACCAACTTTTTAAATAGACTCAGAAATAGAGATTATTGGAGAAAAATGTCAGTGTTCTATTAAGAGCAGTCTGATTTTAAGATTTGTTAGAAACGTGTGGTTATTTATAGAGGAGTGATTGTAGAAGAATCTACAGATCTTTACAAATGTAAGACATTTCTAAAATTGGCTTATAATCATCGCTTTTAAGTGAAGATTTAAACTTATTTTTAAATTTCAAAGTGTGTATATATATATGTATGTATGTAATAAACAGTTAGATTTTTACTACTTTGAAATTTATGTATGGCAATTTCCAACTTATGCAGCTATTTGTGAAGAAACTTTAGTTTTATATGGACTCAAGAATGCATTTTTACCCGTTAGTTAACCACCTCCACTGCAGTTGTTCTGCTCGGGTTGCAAGATTTCAAGAGACAGTAAAATAGACAAAGAGAGCTTTACATAAATATATATGGCTAGAAGTTTTTCCATGCTGAAATGTGGGAAAACCTACCGAGACCCAAAGTTTAAGTTGGTAACATCAAGGAAGCATAAATAGAAGTTTATTAAGAAAGGTAAAGAAAATGAAATGGGCATGGCTATTCTGTGGTTTTGCTTAAACACAGGCCTTCACATCCATAGAGAGTCCTGAATTTCTTGTTAACTGGTTACTGAAAGGAGCTCTTTTATTTTTCTGACCAATAGGCATTTGTCTTAAAGCATGATGGCTCTTCTCTAACCTTCGCAATTGACTGTATTTCTCAGCCATGGCTATCATGTGTTAGGATTCATTTTAGGTGGAATCAGAATTAATGATCAAGTAACAGACGAGTAAGAGCTGATGAATGAGATGACTTTAAATATTGGAGGAAATGGAATTTTTTTTTTCAGTCTAGAAAGAAGAATTTGCTTAAGACTCCAGGAGGGGTTCTGAGAAAATTCTCTACATTGTATTTCATAAAGAAACACTAGAGGTAGGACCGGAAAAAATATTTTCTTTATCCCCCTTTATGATGAACTGATTCTTATTGTGGTTGACACTGGAAAAGCTTTCTTACTAGAATATTAATCTCAGAACCAGAAAGGGATCTTTAGAATTCACCTCATCCATCCCTCTGCTTTCAAGAAAGAATGTATTTGTAGAATCTCAATCAATTCACAAATTGTTTTTGAGTGCTTATTATTTGCCCATCATTGTGTTAGACTATGCAGGTTTTTGTCAAATTTCATATTTTCTAACACTCAGACATGAGAAATCCCAGTTTTTAAAGACCTACAGAGAAGAAGGAGAGAAGGGTGCTGACAAAAGCAAGAACTAACATTTATTGGGCAAATACTGTGTGTCACAGTGCTTTTGTATATGTTATCTCACTTAATCCTCAAACCAAAAGCCATGAAGTGGGCATCATTATTCTCCTTTTGCAAAGGAGGAAACAGAGGCTCAGGAATAAAAATACGTTTCTTAAGGAACCATAATAATAATGGCCAATCCAGGATTTGAATTGAGGACTATATGGTGCTGAAGTTCATGCTCTTTCCACCAAGACATGTAAACATCTGTTCTGGTCCTTATTGGGACACATTTCCTCATGTGTTTCCCAAGTCCTACTCTTTGAGCTAAACAAACAGAAAAGCAAACAAAGAACAAAAAGTGATTAACATTCTCCGTATGATAATATGCCATACACTTAACTGTGAAATTTACTTTTATTTGAGATTTGTGTGATCTTTTTTACTTTTTAACCTATAGTTTTTCTTTTCAAATTCCTTTGCTGTAAAATTTTCCTTTTCACCTGGCTGGCATGGCTCAGTGGTTGAGCGTCAACCTATGAACCAGAGTTCGATTCCTGGTCAGGGCAAATGCCCAGGTTGTGGGCTTGATCACCAGTAGGGGGCGTACAGGAAGCAGCCAATCAATGATTCTCTCTCATCATTGATGTTTCTATCTCTCCCTCTCCCTACCTCTCTGAAATCAATAAAAATATACTTATTTTTTTTCTATTAATTTAACATTTTCAGGTTTGAGGATCTTACTTATCCTTTAGTGTACTTTGGATTTTCTAATTCACTATCAATGATTCTTTTATATTATTCTGGCTTTCTAGGATAACCTAATCTGCAGTGTAACCCTGAGTCATCTGTGGATATTAGACAGTTAACAGAGTCCTGGAAATGTTGTAAGAGTAATTGTAGAATATAAACTTCAGAAGCACTGAATGCTGGCTACATTATTGGGAGCCTTACATTTCTAGCATAGTGGCATATATTATTTCTGTGTTTCTTGCAAAAACTTATGAGCCATGAATAGAATTTTAATAATAAATTATACTGTGGTTAATTATTAACTTAAGCTATGAGAAATAGTTATGGGAAGATTGTCATCTTTCTCTTACAATGACCCCTTGCTACTAGGGCTATAATCCATATCTCACACTGACATCTATAATTATTTGATTTAAAGTTTGTCATTTTATACTACAATTTTCTCGTATCCCTGAAAATATTTTAGAAATCAGCTTTGTTTTCTTTTGCTCATCAGGCAAATTAAATAGCTGATACTCATGGATTGACGTGTGTTTTGAATTTGGGGGTGTACAGAGGACACTATTATTTTGAGGGTTAAGTCACACAATTATTTTAAACCATTTACAATTTTTAAAGTTTCATTTCTTATAAGGAAAGCTAAGAGAAATGAGACCTAGGAGTGTATTGGAAACCATGGGTTACACAGAACCTTTAGATCTGTCTTACCCATGAATAGGGGTGTGAATATTGCATCTCTTTGAGGAAAATAAGAGTGTCATCAATCAACAGTGGCAGGACAGGAGCAAGGAGATAATGGTTATTGAAGGAAATAAGTTACCCCATGTCAGGGCTGAGGAACCTTGTTTCTGCCAAGGGCCATTTGGATATTTATAACATCCTTCACAGGCCATACAAAATTACGAACTTAAAAGTTAGCCTTCTGTATTTGGTCAAACATTTATTTATTTCACCTGTAGTGCCTTGGCAGGGCCAGACAAAATGATTTCAAGGGCCTTGTAGGGCCCTTGGATCAGATGTTCCCCACCCCTGCCCAAAGTGATCAAGCAGACATGCCCAAGAACACAGTTAGGAGCATGAAGCACATAAAGGCAGGTATCCAAGCATCTATAGGTTAGATAACTAGAGTCAAATATAAGCTCTGCTAAAAATGAGAGTCAGGACACAAGACACAGAAGGTACCCCAATAATTCAGTATTGACAGGAGGAGAGAAATAAATCACCACTAATGGTGCTGAGGAGTTTTGTGACCTCTTACCCAAGAGCAGAGACTATCCAGTACTGATTAGCTGCTTAGTACAGTTAGAGACCAATGTTTATGGCTAGATAAAAGGGAAGTTTCTCTAGATTACACTAAATCTGTGCTGTTCAATACAGAAATAATCCACCATATGTGGCTGTTTAATTAATTCAAAACAATTAAAATAACTCAAATTAAAATTCAATTTCTCAGTCATACAAGCCACATTTCAAATAGTTATTATAAGATGTGGCTATTGGCTACCACATTGGACAGCAGAAATATAGAACATTTCCATTATCATAGAAAGCTCTACTGGACAGTACTGCTCTATATTGTAATAGTCCTAAAAGGCTACGCCTTTTGGAGTGTTCTAATGCTGTTGAAATGTAGAATCTACAAGTATCTATAACAAGACATCTGACAGTGGATGTTAAAGAAGCCAAGAAATAATATTATGTCAAATTTAGTGAGATTCCTTAAAACAGGATTTTGTTGGAAAAACTCTATTATATGAAATTAGTTTTGAAATTGGTGTTCATAATTTTTAACTGTTGCAATAAATATAGTGTTTTTTCCCCCACTGAGGAAGATCTATCAAAATCTTTTGATATTGAAATGAATCACAAATTATGTATAAAACTGATGAAATTATATTAACATGTTTTTCTCACATGAATACTATGTGCATTGTGAAGCATATTAGGTTACTTGAAAATTTCTTATCTTTACTGATGGCTGATGGGAAAATTGATCCTTTTATTTTTCATTAATTTGTCAATGAGGCAGCTTCCTATTTCAAGTGTCATTTTTGCATTGTATTTAATACACATTTTATGTATGCACTTTTCATTGTATTTAACAGATTTTGTGTGTAAGTTTATGTCAGAGAGAGATAAAAACACACACAGGGGAAGACTGGAAGAGAGACAGAGATTAAACATGCTAAGGACAGCGGAGTAAAATGTTAGTTTTTATTCCCCCCTGTCAAAGTAAATTAAACTCTCAGAGAAAGAGAGAACCATTTGCATTTACGTCACTATCTAACATTTTCCTCTGATATCCTAAACCCATGTGAGAGTCACCACCACTACATTTGCTGGCTCCTGGAGAAAAATCCAGGATCCCCTTGTTCAGAATTACTGCTTTTTTACTTGGTGTGAAGGTATTTGAACAGACCTGGTCACTGATATACAACCAAAATACATGTGATAGACATAGCTTGTTGAATCAACATTGGTTCAAAATTAAATGGGCAATTCATAGAAGAGGATGCATGAGAAACAGGGAAATGGAAATTAAAGCAACAATAAAATACAATTTTTACACTCATCAGATTGACAAAAATTAAGTGTGAGAAGCTGGAATTCTCACAAGCTACTTGTGGGAGTACAAGTTTATACACTTACTTTGAGAATAACTTAGTCTTATCTATCAAAGTTAAAAATACACATATTCTATGAAGAAATTCTTGCACGTGTACAAGAATATTCACTGTAGTATCCTATGTAATAAAGAGGTAATATAAAAATTAACACTCACACTCTCACAAGATGGCTGCCCATGACCAGGCCAGCAGGAGGGTTAGTGAGGAACGACCGACCAAACAACTGAACAAGCAGGCTGCGTGGGGTGACCAGGCTGGCAGAAGGGTTAGTGAGGGATGACCAAATGACTGAACAAGCAGGCTGCGTGGGGCGACCAGGCTGGCAGAAGGGTTAGTGAGGGATGACCAAATGACTGAACAAGAAGGCTACGTGGGGCGACCAGGCCGTCAGGGGGGGGCAGTTGGGGACAACCAGGCCAGCAGGGGGGGTGCTTGGGGGCAACCAGGCTGGTGGGTGGGTAGTTAGGGGTGACCAGGCCAGCGGGGGGGGGGGCAGTTGGGGGTGATTAGGCTGGCCGGGGGCACAGTGAGGGGTGACCAGGCCAGTGGGGGGGGCAGTTAGGGGTGATCATGCTGGCACACAGAGGCAGTGAGGGGCAATCAGGCTGGCGGGGGGCGGGGGCAGTTAGAGGCAGGCAACCAGGCAGGTATGCAGGTGAGCGATTAGGAGCCAGTGGTCCAGGATTGTGAGAGGGATGTCCAATTGCCACTTAAATCAGCTGTCAGACATCCCCTGAGGGGTCCCAGATTGGAGAGGGTGCAGGCTGGGCTGAGGGGACCAAGCCCCCATGCATGAATTTCGTGTACTGGGCCTCTAGTTTTTTATAATAGCAAATGTTAAAATAAACAGTCAAAATAAATAAGAGCTATATATATCAACATGTATGAATTTATACATTTCATATCAAATAAAAATGACACAAAATTATATATTTGCCATATAATATAATTTGTATATCTGAGAACATGTGAAAATCGAGTTATTTTCTCACATGTAGTAATAGTGTGAAAATGGGTATTGAAATGATAAACACTAACTTTATTATAATAAATATCAGAAAATAAAAGCAGGCTCTGCCTTAGGGGCATGGGAAACAAAGAGACAAATGTGATTTGCTATCATCTGGTTCTAGATCACCGGCTTTTCTCACACTGTCTATGGCGCTTATTCTTTGCTCTACCAAGAGGAGCTTTCAAAGTTTCCTAAGTCTCCTTTGTATAAATCAGGGGTGGGGAACGTCCGGCTTGCAGGCCGTATAAGGCCTGTGAAATCATTTGGTCTGCCCTCACCAAGGCATCAAGGGTGAGTTAATGAAATGTTTGACCAAATATAGCAGCCTAATTTTTAAGTTGATGGCCCTCAAATGATATAAATATCCAAATGGCCCAGCAGAAAAAAGATTCCCTACCCCTGGTTTAAAGTGTGGCTCTTGGCCTCTGAGATTTCCTGTCACAGAATGTGTGAGGATATCTGAGTCTTCGGTCAACTGGAAGAGGTTCTTTTTACAAAAACAAAACTTTCTCTCATTAATGTGGTATTTCAGATAGCGCCTTGGGGACACCTTACAAATCCCAACCCTATTTTCATTAATTTATATTTTTATCCATTCACTCATCTCTCAAACATTTTTGGAAGTCTTTTATAGCTAGGTATTGGGAATACAAAGATGATTAAGAAATGGTCCCCGCCTATAAGGAGCTCCCAGTCTATAGCAGCATACAGGGATAATTATAATAATTTTTTCAGCTCATACTTTAGAGTATGCTAAAGATGAACTGATTAAAATATGTTATTCTTTTCCCTTCAAAGTAAATAAAAAGGATTATCTCTAGAAGAAAGAGAATCATTTGCATTGATAGATCAATGCCACATTTTCTCTAGTATCTCAAATCCATGACTATTAGGGTTAATATTTGTATTTCCAGACTGCTTTTTGAGGTCCTAATTTATATATACAATTTTCTAATGCACAATTCTACTCAGACACTTCAATTTAACATGTCAAAACAGAACCGTTGATTTTCTTTCCCATCCAGTAAATGGCAGCTCTGTCTTTCTAGGTGCTTAGGTCACAAACCTTGAAATCAACCTGATTCCTCACCAGGGGACATGTTTTCCATTTGCCCTTCTCTATGCTTTCCACACTCACTCTGGCTTCTGGGTGCCCAACTGGCAGGGGTTGCATAGGAGTTTCCTTCCTCTTCGACTTCTAATTGGCTTCGACCAATGAGAGGCACCAGGGAGAGTTGGAGGAGAGTGAGGTTTATGTCCTCTCCCTCCCATCAACTCCTTCTTGTCCACATTGCTGTAGGTTGGTTTTGACACTTTCATGACCTTCTCTGTACAACTCCAATCTCCAGGTTCCAAGAACCATATCTCCTCTTATTCTTCAGGCGTAGGTAGGATAACAGCTTCATCCTGTAACTATCCCTTGTTGTTTTCCTTAAACCTTGTCATATGTCTTTGTAAATAGTTTATTTAACTCTCCTCAAATTATCCTGTTGAACTGTGCCACTGACATTACCTTGATCCCAGTCAGCAATCTCTCCTGTCTGGATTATTCCAATAGCCTCTTAGCTGATATCCTTTGTCTCCATGCAATCTGTTTGCCACACAGAAGTTATACTGACACTTTAAAAAATATGAGTTAAATTATATCACTTCTTTGCTCAAAAACCCTCTCATGGATCCCCATATTAATTTGAGTAAAGACCAAAGTCTCTATGATGACCCCAAAGGCCCCTTCTTTTTTCTTTAACTTTATTTTCTTTTACTCTGCTACAAAAAACTTTCTCAAAATGCATCTGAGATGTGAGTTTTACATACCAAACAATTCTCCAGTTCTCAGTGGACATCAAGTGGGTGTTTTATAATTTAATTCACTTTTGACACTAACTACCCAGCATTAGCACAGACTTCTCCTCCACAGGTTAAAAGCTTAATCCCACAGGACAGCCTCTCATTTCAGACATCAGTCACAAGTTGTTGGTCCCCATGTTACCCACACTTCTGTCTAACTTGGCTGAAAATTGGGGGTTCCCAAGACCCCCTCCTCAGCTTTGATTACCTGCTATAATGGTTCATGGAACTGAAGAAAAGACTTTACTTACTATTACTGATGTATTGTGAAGGATATGAATGAAGAGCCAGATAAAGAAGTAGATAGGGAAAGGTCTAGAATGGCCCCAGTGCAGGAACTTCTGTGCCTGTGTAGTTAGGGTTACTCCACCATCCTGGCACAAGAATGATTCATCAACTCTGAATCTCTCCCCTTTCATTTAAGATTTTATTATGGAAGTTCCATTAGTGGAACTAATAGAGTTTATTAGTGGAGAGTCATTGAAGAGTTTAACTAGGGGAGTGAGATGATGATATCCGTAGTGCCTGAATTTCCAATTTTCAGGAGGTTGGAATACTGTGATGTTTTATAGTCAATGAAAGTGTTTTTGATTTTAGGACTTTATTCAACTTTTGAAATAAAATGTATCATAATATTTCTATGTCATGTAACTTTTGTTCTTCATTGATTCTAAAATGGATTTTAACATACACATTATGTGACTATGATGACAAGTATTTATTGGGTATTTATTATAAAAGCTCTGTCCTGAGTACTTCACATCTATTAATTTGTAATAACCCACTTGATCTGTACAGCACCCAGTTACAATTCCAATTTTATATACGAGATAAATTAGATCAAAGTTATAGCCCTAGGAAGTGGTAGAGCTGAGATTTAAAACTAGGCCATCTGGCTCCATAGCCCATGCTTTTAAACATGTCACAATACTGCTTCCTCAATCTGATTATTATTAAAATACAAACAAAACTTAGTGAACTTACAAGTAAAACTGTGATAAATACGGTAAAAACATTAAAAGTTATATTTCCTCATTTACAGAATGATGTGACTTTATATATTCTGCTTTTATTCCAGTAGAATTTTTTCTTTTGTAAACATAAAGAAATAAAGATTTATTTTGTGAATTAGTGAGCTTGCTGGAAAAACTAATATTAACATAATATCATATATTTTAAGATAAAAAGATTTTTTAAATTCAGTAAGTTTACTTTAAAAATTAACTAAAAAATCACATCTGAAGGGACATAGGTAATATTTTTAAAATATATTTCTTATTGTTAATAGTATTACAATATCTCCCATTTCCCCTCTGTAATAAATAAGTTCAAGAATAAAGATTTTAAAAAATCAAATCTGAAAAGTTAATGCTGACTTGTAAATTAATATATAAAATTAACCTAATTAGTATATGTGTATGTATACAATATGTTTATATTTATTCATAGTTTTTGGTAACATAGATGATTTTTCTCATGCTACCAAGATAGTAATGATTTTTATAAATATAGATAAGATTGAATGATTTCCATATAAATTTAAAATTGCTGAGAATCTACACTCAAGGAACATTGCTAGTATTATCCCAGAACTCGAGTGTCCTTATAGATGCTCTAGTCCAGTGGTCGGCAAACTGCAGCTTGCGAGCCACATGCGGCTCTTTGGCCCCTTGGGTGTGGCTCTTCCACAGAATACCACGTGTGGGCGTGCACGTACAGTGTGATTGAAACTTCATGGCCCATGCACAGAAGCCATTATTTTGTGGAAGAGCCACACTCAAGGGGCCAAAGAGCCGCATGTGGCTCGTGAGCCGCAGTTTGCCAACCACTGATCCAGTCCAACACCCTCATTTTACATGTGGGGAAATGGAGGCAGAGAGCTGCTTGTACAAGGCAGCAGAACTGAAACTAGAGTCCAGATCTCCAGGTTTACATACCAGTAACTTTTCACTATGTCACTTCTGTATGCTAACAAACAACAAACAAGAAACCCTTACTAAATATGCGTACATACTTCTGTCATTTTTCTGGCTTCATTTTGAATGTTTTGTCTGTTACATTTTTAGACCTTTCAGCATGTCTGCTTTCCTACAATTCCTAAATGCCACTAATTTTTCTTTATCACTTTTTTGTTGTTGTTATGACACCTTGTTTCCTGAGGAACTTAGATTGGTGTTGTTTCTATAGCTCTTGCTCATATTTAAAGGAAATAATGACTTGGAGTATTCGGGTTTTCAAATACGTGGGACAATGAAATGCAAAGATTTGTGTGGCCCATAATATTTTTGTTGTTAAATTTGATTACTCGCGGACACTGAAATCTTTCAAAGTCCACATGTAATGGTTTTCACTATAAAACATCCTGACTTGCTATTTCTGCAAAAGTATCATTTAAACTATGATTAATTTTCGTAAACCAGCACATATGAAAACTCATATGCTGAAGTTCCAGAGTGAAAGTCTTAGGCCCTAGCTGGTTTAGCTCAGTGGATAGAGCATTGACCTGTGGACCAAAGGGTCCCAGGTTCCATTCTGGTCAAGGGCACGCACATTGGTTGCAGGTTCCTCCCCAGCCCAAGCCCTGGTTGAGGTGTGCAGGAGGCAACCAATCAATGTGTTCCTCTCATGTGGATGTCTCTCTCTGTCTTTCCCTCTCTCTTTCACTGTCCCTAAAAGTCGATGGAAAAATATCCTCGTGTGAGGTTTAACAAAACAAAACAGAGTGAAAGTCTTAGTATCATTGTACAAGTTGTGTTTCTTAAAATATTTTCCTGTTGGTTGCTTCTGTCATTTGTTATTTCATGTTAGCTTACATAATAAACTTGAGGAAAATTGAGAATATGCTAAAATAAGTAAAGAATCCATGTTGCTTCATAAGTGGATTGAGGAAAATGATTATCCAAATAAACTATCTTCTGTAAGATTTAAAGTAGATTTAAAGAGGTGGCATGTAACAGCAGAAAGAGTTTTTAACTGAGAACCAAGACTTCTAGGTTCTAGTCTAAACTCTGCCAATAAGTAATTAACTATACGACATCATGCATATCACTTTCAGCTTCTAGCTTTCAGCTTCCTAATTTGGAATTAGTTGATTTTTTTTTAATTCTTTGCAATATTGATTTCTGAGTTTATGCATATTTAAATAAGCATACTCACAAAAAGATATTTCAAATTATTTGTAATAGATAAGAAAACTTGTTAAAGATCACTTTTAGATGTGATTAATTGTGGTAGAGCTAGTGATGGAAAATAATGGGGAACAAATAAGCTGGGTTGATTGGGAAAAACACAAGTTTTTAAATAAAGCTCCCTTCCCCCCCTAGAAAGCTCAGATATGCACTGAACTTTGTAACAACTGTTTTTTTTTTAAATATTTCAATTGGGAAATACATTTGGCGATGGACATGTTTGGCGCGCACACACACACACACACACACACACCCTCTCCTTCCAGTTTTGTCTTTGGGGTCAATCTGGGACTTCAGGCTGGGGAAAATAAGCACATTGTTAGTTTGATGTTAATAAGAACTGTAAAACTTCAAGATAAGAAAATTTATTCTCACAATATCAGTCTAAAAGAAAAAGCTATTTTTTAAGTGGAAAGGGAAATAGGATTGAAGTTAGGGTTTAAATGTTTAAATTCTGGCTGTGTATTTTAGGTAAGTCTTGTGCTCTCTCTGTTTTTTACTTCCTTTGTGAGCTGGTGATGGTGTTTAATAACATCTGCCTTACTTAAGAGATGGTTTTAAGGCTCAAAATCCTAATGTATATGAAAACACTTTCTAGTACTTTTTGTCTTGTTTTGATTATTATATTTGACTTATTTTCATGTGCAGATTAGCTGGACAATCTTATTACTGATGTAATACTCAACTTATACAAACTAAATATTTAATAACTTTATAAACACATTTTGGCATAGCTAACTAAGGCCATTTTTATGGTAGATTTTTATCACTTTACTAACTCATAAAGAAAGCTAAAATGAGTAGCCTATTACTGGATAATAACTTGCTTTATATCTTAATTTTGGTAAAGTTACTAACATGGTAGAATTTCTACTGTGGTTTTTATTTTGTAATGATAATGAAATGAATGATAGTAATAATAATATCACCTCACCCTTGCTGATGATCTCTGCCTTGTATTTCTTGAGTTGCCAGATAAAATTCTTCTTGGCTCTTTCTAAGAGAGCTAAGCTGCTCTTCATTATCCAGTCCATGTGAACAAATGGAGGGAACAAAGGAGTATATGTAGGCAACTCTTGATTGCCAGTGCTCTAAGTTGCACAGATAATTCCAAACAGCAGCTACTTCAGATGTTTATATTTAGCTCATGGCTGGATTTAAGTGTTTACCTTTGAATGTAACATGTCTGATAACCCAGGAACTCACTTGTCTTTGTTTTGTTGCAATGATAATTAAAACTTGGAAGCGTTTTGCCTGAATCCAAAGTCTGTTTTATTACCTAGAATACATTGGCCAAAAACTCTAACTTGTGAATCTTCTTGGGAGAGTTGTTTCCCTCATCTCCTTGCCCCAAAGAAGACTGATACATGCTTGACTGGCATTTGCTCCTTCTTTTTCTTCTGCTCTGATTTGGCTAATTTATGCTTTGCTTATAGAAAGATGTTGGGAAACTAATTTTATACAAATATTAACATTTATTGTTTAAATGAATTTTCTTCTAAATTCACACCAATTATCTATTTAATTATATTGGATTATAGTGACTTAATGATTTTGGATCTGTGCAGTCCTGAAAATTCTTAATTGATGATCACTTTAGTATTTTAGACTTTTTTTCCTTTTTTGTTTTTAAAAAAACCCCACAGAACCCATTTCTATTGCCTTTGATGTAGTTTTTACTACTATGAACTAACACTGTTACAACATAACTCAGGTATCTCTATAAAGCAGTGCCTGGAAAGCTCCAGGAATGGCAGAGCCCCTTTTCCCAAGTCACATTTAATAGGTTTTCTTGCAGTTTAGTATTTACTTGCTTTCACAGTGCCTTTTTATTTTCACTGAGTTTATATTCAATTTTTTAATTGTAGATAGTCTTTAGTAATTACTATGAATAAGCTTGAAAATATAACAAGACTAAAATGTAGCTCATTTCTGGAGGTATCTGTGGGTTTATACTTCTATTAGTAGAATTTTTGAATTATTTATTTTTCCATATTAGTAAGAAATTGGGTAAACAATGTTGCTGGTAATTTCCTAGATACTTGACTATAAACTCTCTGGAATAATTTTAGGCATGTAGATTTCCTAATACTGTTTTTGTAGAACTGAGGGAAATACATTTCCCATGGAGTATATTCTAAGGCCATTGACTCTATAGCTTTTGTTGAATGTAAATCTTGTCTAGATTTCCAAATATTTGGCTGGATTTTCTACTTAAAATAAAGTGAGAAAGTTTTTATTTTACTGTTCTTGTGCTAGACAGGACTTTCCATTAATATTCCTTAACAATAATTTTCATTATTGTTTCATTATGTATATAACCCAAGGCCTTAGAATCTTCAGAAGCATATATGTTTTTCATTGATTTATGTGCCTATATTTTCATCATATGAAAGACAAATGTGTACTTAATATCAATATTAAAATTCATAATGATATAATGTAAGATTTAGATATTCTAATTGTTTTTACATGAGCATTTTTGTGTTATTTGGTTAATTACTAAGTAAAATTATAAGTTTGTCTTTTCTAAAATGGGAAAAATTAGCATGGTGTTAATATCCCATTAATTGAGAATTACAGTTCATGGAAAATGGATTGACTATTTTACAAATGTTAAGTTAACATTTTCTCTTTAGAATACTTGGAAGATAGGAGCATTTGTATAAGCTTCATGAAATCAAGATTACATTGTTAGGTTTTCTGTAAATAATAGGTCTATATAAAAATATGTATATACAATATATGTAATATATATTTATTTCAGTTTATATTTACATATTATACGTTTCTACATGTTTTCAGTAGTGATAAATTAAGCCTAATTATTCTGTAGAATTGTGTCACCAATATTTCAAGCTTACTAATAATTTAAAATTTATATCATAGAATTTTTATGAAGTTTATCAACTATAGGATTCTTTTTATATAATTTTATTGGTCAGAAACTGACATTAAATGAGAATAAGTTATGACTAGGGTACTTACATGTTCTGGTTTACCTGAAATTGTCCTAGTTTACACCTATGTTCTTGATGTGCTAATTAGCAGTGCCTCCTTTCACTTAAGAAGTGAATTTCTTACTTCTAATTTCTAATTTGTATGATGAATTATGTGAATGAACTTGCATAATATAATTCTTTTAACAAGTATTTGTTGAGGATCTACTATGTAGGTGTTGGGGGAATAGCTAATAGTAAACAAATTAAAAGACAAAATATCAAGTAAATCAGGAGATTTTTATCTGTTATTGTTGCCAGAAAGGTGATCAGGTAAATTGTCTTTGTCATGCGATATATAAAAAAAAAATGTTATTGGTGTATGATAGTTGAGCACTGCTAGAATTATAGCACATTCAATATTTAGATAGAAAGGAACCCTATCAACATTTTTGAAAGAGATTAAGGAATATGCTATAGATGTGTCAATAAGATGGTAGGAATATATTATTTTTTAAAGTCAATGAGTAGTTTAAAATTTATCAACTTTGTTTTACATTAGTAGATGTAATAGAAACAAGCTGCAAATACCTGTTTAACTTAATTAAAATTGTGTTTGACAGGTGGTAGAGCAGAAATCTCAAATGGTGTTACTTGTAGCTTGTAAAAGCTTATTCAATACACTTATTATTTTTTAAAACAAAATCTAGAAAATGAATCAGTTAAATGAAATTTTGGCTAGTGGAGGTGTACACAATATAAAGTGACAAAGCTAGGTAGAAGGCATAAATTTAAAAATGTTGAGAGAACTGCTCTAGATTAGTCTATAGGGAAAACATCAAGGTCATTTTCTTAAATTTTTGAAATTCAATCAAAGAATGGATTTTGGAATGAAAAGTATAGAACATCCTCCTTAAAAAAGCTTTAGTGGCATAATGAGTTGGCCAATCAACTGTAACTCCTTTGGCAGTTATTTCTTTGGGCAATTAAGCATTAGAACCTGTTCTCTGATTATAGTGTCTTGGCATATAATTCAATTTTATTTGAAGAGGGTAATGTTAGAAAGGGTTGATACAACAACAAATTCCTTTGAAATGTTTCCTGTATAATTGCTTATTCCATATAATTTTTATGGTCCTTTAGTTGATTCTGCCTTCTAAATTATAGTTCAGGTTCATAGAGCTATTTGAAAATTTTTTCATACAATTCAAGAATGAATTTCTAGGTGTAACATTTTCTAAGTGGAGAATTTTCTAATTTGTTTATGTGGATTTAATCATCTTAGCCATTAGACCGCACTTACTCTTTATATATATACTAGGGGCCCAGTGCACGAAATTCGTGCACTGTGTGTGTGTGGGGGGGGGGGGGAGTGTCCCTCAGCCCAGCCTGCCCCCTCTCACATACTGGGAGCCCTCAGGTGTTGACCCCCATCACCCTCCAATCGCAGGATCGGCCCCTTGCCCAGGCCTGACGCCTCTGACAGAGGCGTCAGGCCTGGGCAGGGGACCCTCATTTCCCCCCATCACTGGTTCTGCCCCCAGCCCAGGCCTGATGCCTCGGCCAGAGGCATAGACCCCCATCACCCTCCGATCGCCTGATCGGCCCCTTGCCCAGGTCTGACGCCTCTGCCAGAGGTGTCAGGCTTGGACAGGGGACCCCCATCTCCCCCTGATCACTGGCTCTGGCCCCCGCCCAGGCCTGAGGCCTCTGGCCCAGGAATCATGCCTGGGCAGGGGACCCCCATCTCCTTCTGATCGCTTGCTCCACCCCCCGCCCAAGCCTGATGCCTCTGACCCAGGCTTCAGGCCTGGGCAAGGGGACCATCATATCCCCCCAATCCCCGGCTCCGCCCCCCACCCAGGCCTGATGCCTCGGCCAGAGGAGTTGACCCTCATCACCCTCCGATCACCAATCACCGGATCGGCCCCTTGACCAGGCCTGAGGCCTCTGGCAGAGGTGTCAGGCCTGGGCAGGGGACCCCCAGCTCCCCGTGGTTGCAGGCTCCGCCCCTTGCCAGGCCTAACACCTCTGGCCTAGGCGTCCGGCCCGGGCAGTGGGGATCCGCAGCTGCAGCGGCCCCGCGATCGTGGGCTTCGCTTTAGGCCCAGGCAAGGGACCCCTAGCTCCTGGGACTGCCAGCTTTGACCATGCCCAGCTCCCATCGCTGGCTCCACCCCTACTTCCTGCTATCACTGGCCAGGGCGGCAAAGGCGCGCCTGATTCTCCTATCATGGCTGCCCCCCAGCTCTTAGCTCCCCCCTGGGTTTCTGATCACTGTCAGTGGCAGGGGGCTTCTTCCTGCTTTCCCTTTCGCCTCCCTGCATTGTGCCTACATATGCAAATTAACCACCATCTTGTTGGCAGTTAACTGCCAATCTTAGTTGGCAGTTAATTTGCATATAGCCCTGATTAGCCAATGAAAAGGGTATCGTCGTACGCCAATTACCATTTTTCTGTTTTATTAGATAGGATATTTTATTTATTTCAGAGAGGAAGGGAGAGGGAGAGAGACTCATTGATCAGCTGCCTCCTGCATACCCCACACTGGGGATCGAGTCTAAAACCCAGGCTTGTGCCCTGACCAGGAACTGAACCACGACCTCCAGGTCATAGGTTGATGCTCAACCACTGATCCACTCTGGCTGGGCTACTCATTACAAAATCTTAAATAATATTGAATTATAATTGCCCTAAATGTACATTAGTTTGCCTTTTAATACCACCATATCTACCAACAAGGTGTTTAACTCATAAAAAATACAGAAGGACTTCATGAAGACTATCTATGAAGTCATTGTCATAAAGTAGTTGCAGTCCCTACCCAACACCCCCACCCCCCAAACATTTGTGGCTTATTGGAGTCTGGGCTTGATAATCAGACCATCTGTCTTAGAATCATGGCTATATTGATTATAAGCTATGTTATCTGGAACATATTTTTAACCTTTTCAACCTCATTTTCCCAAGGGTGTTGAAACAGATAAAAATGCTAAGTACTAACCCTCTCACATAGAAAGTGACTATCAAATGTGTTCAAAAAATGCTTATTGAATCTGAATCTACGTTTCCTTCATTGTTCAAATTGTATTATTTATCTATATCTTTTTATTGGATTTGATATTCTGCTTACACAGCTGTGAAAATGGCCAGTAAGTTCAGTTTGTTATAATGATTACAAAACTGGAGGCAACTCAGATATGGCTCAAATACTGCTAAAGTCCAGAGCAATTCCATATGGTTTGTTAATTGCTGTGGTTGCCTATCTCCAACTATTCTGGGAACTACTGACTTATTAGTTCATTTTTAATTTGTTTATTAGTTCACTTCAACTTTACTGAGCACAAAGTAAGTGGTAGGCACTGTAGTTATGTCTGTGCTTTGTCATAGAGATGCATGTGACATAGATCCTGCCCTTAAAAAGTTAATAGTCAGGTAAGAAGTACCCATGGTGGCCCATCATTTGCTCTTTCTCTCTACCAATCTTCTCTATAGATTTATGAGTAGCACTAAGATTCTTATCTAATTCAACCTAGTCTTTAAACTTGGGTGGGGAGTCAAGAGAGTCCAGCAGGGAGGATGTGCTTGACATCTATTGTTGGCAGAGCTTGCTGCCTCTGCAATTCTTCCAGGGCCACTGTTACAATCTTTTACAAGCAAAGGTCTTTTTGTGTATCAAGATTAAGTGCAACTATTGTAATCATCTTCTAGTTCCCTTTTCAGACATTTGCCTCTTCAAAATGTAGTGTCCTGCACCACTGAGGTTGTTTCTCAGTACTAACACATTGATTGTGGGTGGCATTCTATTCCCTGAGTCTCAAGTATTACTATATTATCCCCCTATTCCCTCTCAATCACATATGCAGCTTTTGCCTTCAGGTTAAAAAGTTTAATTAAAAATCCGTAATTTACTCTTCTAACAATTATAAAACCATGAATATTTTAAAGTTATAAAGTTTATAAACTTCTTTAAAAATTTCATTTGTAACCTGTAATTATTGTTTGAAGTAATCCTGTTTTAAAACCTTGAATCATGCTTTTTATATACATTTGTAAGAGAATGTCCCAGAATGAGAATGGAACATCCTATTTGTGAATAAACTAAGTTTTGTTTATAGGCTCAATAAGCATGATTGACTTAATTTTGTTTTTAGAAGAAAAAGCATAGAAATGTTTTTAAAATATTTTGTTCATGTTCTACTTTAACAAGTTCAAAATCATTGTGTGATGGGAGATCCTTGATCATTTCTGGACCCATGTTTTAATTGTCTTTCTTTTTTTTTTCCTTTGGCATTTCTTATTATTTGTGCCCTGAAATTTGTGAATTTTACATGAGAAACATTAGATAACCTTCTAAAAAGCTTTCTAAACATAATATGTTTTTATTATATGATGATAATACCACCTATTGTACCCAGAAATCATTGTAAAAGTAAAAACTGAAAGTGGAAAGAATATGCTATTTATTCTGCTTTATTCAGCTATGAAAGAACAATAAAAGTAAAAGCATTTTTAGAATAAATATGAAATCCCCATTTCCTCTTTACAGGCTCATAATCTGAGTTTGTGATGGGTGCAATCTGTAGTACTGGCCTGTTATCTGGTCTGATACTCAGTACTGTAATTTGGGGAACTGTGAACTATCTATGATTATGTAGAAACACATATAAATAATCTCTCTTAGTTGTTTTTCAGTTTTGTTTTAACTTAAAACTTTTAGCACACCTTCCTATCAAAATCTTAACATTGGCAACAGCCGGGTCCACTGGGATGTTCTGATACCAATAAACAATTCAGGAAAAAGGTGGCCTGTAGATTGCTGATCTACGGGCTATCTAGACTGCTGATCATGCAATCAGGGGCAGGGATTCATTTCATGCTGCCAGACCTGGAATGGGGGATTCATAGAAGAGCCAAAAAGAGCAGTAAGATCCAAAAGACCAGCCAAATCAGTCTATTGGAGAAAGAAACAATTCCAATATTTGATAGTCTAGGTCCGTGGATGGCAAACTGTGGCTCGCGAGCCACATGCGGCTCTTTGGCCCCTTGAGTGTGGCTCTTCCTAAGCCTTAGGAGTACCCTAATTAAGTTAATAACAATGTACCTACCTATATAGTTTAAGTTTAAAAAATTTGGCTCTCAAAAGAAATTTCAATCGTTGTACTGTTGATATTTGGCTCTGTTGACTAATGAGTTTGCCGACCACTGGTCTAGGTCCATATAGTAGATCCAGTAGAGTTAAATATAGGAATCCAGGTAGGGGGTTCTTGGCACCAGAAGTTTAGAATTTGAAGGAAATAAGATCAGAGGGAGAGAAAGAAAATGAACATGAAACTGAGAGATGAAATTAGTAATGAAGAATGACTACATAGAGTGGATAAATGGTGATGGAAAAAATAAAAAAAGTAAACAATGGTAGATATTTGTGACTTAGACTGGAAGGGCAACAGGGCTTTGTGCTAGTTTGCTGAGCTCTGTTAAAGAGCAAAGGGTATCATCATAGACATTTTCCTAGGTGAACACTTTCATTTTAGTAAGGACTTTGGGAAACATTGTATTTAAAAACAAAACAAGAACAGATTATGAGGAGATTTCAGTTACACAGTCTGCTGGGTAAACTAGTTTTGAGAATGTGGATCATTTAGGAGTCCCATTCTCAATTTATAAGAGTGGTTAAGAAGACACAATCTGGGCCAAACTGCTTGTTTTGGATCTAAAAAATATGACTTAATAGCTTAGGACTTGGGCACATTGCTTGACCCTTTTATGCTTCAGTTTCTTCATCTTTAAAATGGGACTAACAATATGACTTACTGCACAGGATTGTTGTGAGGGATAAATTAGTGTGTGTACACACACACACACACACACACACACACAGACTGGGAAAATGTAGGTTTATAATTGTTGAGTACATGAAACACTTTATTCTTAAATTATTCATTAATTATTTTATTATTTTTCATACAAACAACTGTAAACCTTCTTTTGCCCAACCCTGTATTTATATAAAGTTCTTCCTAGCACAAAGTAATTGCCATATAAGCTTTAGCAATTATAATTTTTGTACAATGAAGCACATTGGGTTAGGTCAGGGATTCCCATATTTACATGAGGCAAGTTGTAAATACACCCTAGAAGGGGGCAAAGTATATAGTTTGTACAGACCACTGTCCCAAGCCTTAGTTGTGTTCCTCAGACCTTGTGAGGTAGGCACACTTCCTAGATTTCTCCTGGTAACTCTCTTGGCAAGTACCTGACAGGAACACTGCATCCCACAGCAGCAGCACACTTAATGTGTGCAAATACTTGAGTATATTTCTTAGCCTTTCATTGGTATGGTAAATATTGGATCTGGAATATTTGGGAATGCCGTGGTCTGCATGATCTTCGTATTTGGTCTCAGAATCAGGAGGCCACATGCTCTTTGGAGAGAGAGGTCTTGGAGGATAGTCATAAGAAAGGAGCTTGACTGCCAGGCTGGGTGCTAATTTCCTGAGTAACTCCAGGCATATCTCTTTATGTCAGGATTGGGTTTTACTTCCCTGAGATGTCAAAGTTCAGTTTACTCACCTCTTTGGTTTTCTGATTGATTGCCTAGACCAGCTTTTAAACTTCTTATTTTGTTAACTAAGCCTTATGAGAAGTTATAAATTTCTAAGCCTTGTGTGACATTAAAATTCTAGGTTCCTGCGAGCAGTGTGCCTAACTTTTAGAAACTCCGTGCTGTGTATTGCACGTCTGAGGTGAGGGAAGACACCTCTTCCTCAGACTCCAGATGCCCTTGGATTAAGAATTAGAAAAACTTTTTAGTGTCCGAACAGCAAAAACACATTGAGTTGCAAATACATTGAATAAGTATCCTTAGTGTATTAGACAGGGAAAAATGCAAACAAGGCGTATAAGGAAAAAGCCAAAGTCTCTTCCACATATGATCTGTTTTTGGGAGATCTGCCAACGCTATCTCGAGAACTTGCTCATTTTCTGATGAAGGACCTGAGTCACTATGAGCCATGTGGTAGGTTGGACATTTGCATAGTTAGCTTTGGGACTCAAAGTGAGAAGCTGGTCTCTCCCAGGTTCGAGTCTGTGGTAGCAGATTTTGCTGGTCATCTGACAGTGATGGAGACATTGATTTGCATGCACTGGGGCCTGGTATTGGAACCTTTTTAGAAAAAAAAAAAGAATTAGAAAACCTGAATCCAAATCCAATCAAATGTTCTGACTTGGTCAAGTTTCTTTACTTCTCGATAGCTTAGATTTTATCTCCAAAATGAAAATAACAATGCAACCTTAGGAGGAAGATTAAATAAGATAACATAAAATCTTTTAGGACAATGCCTTCTTAAATAAGGTCTATTTTTCTTAATTCTTCCTTTCATATCTCCTAATTCTGATGGAGCTTCTGGAAAAAGAGCCAATTCTGTAACACAGGGCGGCAATATTGAAACAAATAATTTTTGTGTGCTTCCCAAAGGACCAAAGAATTCCTTGTTTCCAAAAGGCCAGAAATTACCATTTTATGTGTAAATTATGGAGATATAGCCATTGACTAATGAACATCCATAGAGAACAGCAATATAAAGGCAGCCTGTCTTATACTGAAGAGGAGATGTTTCAGGATACCTTCATTTCCGGATCCTAAAACGATGGGCTAATAAAGCACAATGGGCTAAAGCCCCAGCTGCGAGGTTAGGCGCCTGGATGGCAGAATCCGGTGGATTGTTCTTGCTCTTTTGGGATCTGCAATATGAATAGACCTCAGTTGATCCAGGAATTGACTTCCTTTTTGCAGCAAGGAAGAAGGGGGGAAGCTCAAGGAGAGGTGAGTGTGCTTGGAATAGACAGGAGAGTTTGATGTTAATTTAAGGAGTTACTGGATATCCTTGTCTTGTTTATACACAGAAGATTTAAATGACATTTTAGAGAGTTGTTTATATTTGAAGAAGGAAATTCTCATACATTCAGTTAAAAAAACAACAACACACAACCCCCCTTCCCCCAAACCACAACAATTCATGAGCTACACTTCCTATGTAGTGTGGTCCCTAAGTGAATCCTAAGAGCACAATTGCTGCATTTATTAAACTTTTTATTTACTAAGAAATGGACAGTAGCATATGGGAGCAATGACAATAGCTGACTGATGAGAAAACAAAGGAATTCCAGTATTTTGCTGTTTTGAAAAAAGTCATTCAGAATTTAGTCATATTGGTTCAGCTGTTGTAACCAAAGACTGATAAGATAATAGAGGTCTTTGTGGTGGTTTTGTACTGAAATCCTTTATCTTTATGATGCACTGGGGCCCTTTAGAGTAGAGAGCTTTTAAAACTGCTGTTGGATTCAGAACTCAAATTAGCTGCTGGTACACTGGGACAGGGGTTCCTTTCTCAGGCAATCACCACAAAGTAACTTTTATCAGGGGACCTCCTGATAGATTGTTGGTTTTTTCAGCTTACCCTATTTACTTTTTGTTGACTTTCTGCTGCCCTATTTTGTGACATTTAAAAGAAGGCTATATCAAAAAAGGACACTGCTAAATGATGGACTGAGCTTGTGAAGTGGAGACATCACAGCCCATCTGATGTGCAAGGAGGCTGCAGTATGAGACACAGCAGTTTAACCAGGTTACCCGGGGGCAGAAAAGATCAAATGCAGCTTTCTTTTATGACTAGCATTGTATTTTGGCTTTCTTCTCAAACAATGTCCATTAAAAAAAAAATTAGAACTGACCAGGGAATTGACGCTTAAGAGCTTTTCTTTTCAACTTAATTTAAAATCTTTCTGGATTTTTGGCGGAATTCCATGATTAATGCTGCTGTGGAATTACAGTTAAGTGCTTTAATCTTTCTAGGATTGATGTGGAAAAGCATATCTTCATCAGGACTCCATTCCAGTGCCACGGCTGCCCCTCCCCGTTGTTCCAAACACACACACTTTTAGTTGACCAGGCTCCTTGTAATTTAATTGTTAAGTACTATTAAGTTTATTGTAGTAGTGTGATCCTATACCAGAGAACGGTTAGGTAGAATTCTTACTTTAAATTCCCTAACACACACTTCTAGATAATGCCATTTGTTGATATTAATTTTATTTGGCTTGGTAAACATTGTGTTTTAACACCATTGTCCTTCATTTTATAAAAATGGAGGTGTGAAAAGTATGCAGAGATATTTACAAAATTTAATTTAGCTGTCCCTGTGCACGCCTTCTCTTCTGCCCCTTCTTTCCCTCCTCTCCCAGCCTCTTACTCTAGCTCTCTCTGTCTCCCTTTCCACCACTGTGATTATTTCTGGGATTCCTCATTGGAAAAAAATTATTTATCAGCACATACCAGTGATCCACTTTCAGGAGACAGCTTTGAAAAGAGTGACCTGTTTAAAATGTTTTACTGTGAAAGTCCTAGGTATGGGATATAGGTAAAACAAATCTCTGTTTAGTAGAGTGCTCTGCAAGGTGACTGCTTTGTCCAGATATGGAGTCTCTTCTTTTATATAATATTTAAAATTTTTTAAAAATTGATTGATTTTAGAAAGAGAGAGGAGGGAGAGAAAGAAACATTGATCTGTTGTTTGATTTATCCACATATTCATTGGTTGATTCTTGTATGCACTCTGACTGGGAATTGAACCCACAACCTTGGCGCAATGGGACAACACTCCAACCAACTGATCCACCTGGCTAGGGCCAGATATGGAGTCTTTAGTGACTTCCCAAGGTCCGGTCTAATTTCTAGCACCACTGCTTGTAATTATATATATTTCATATGGTCAAAATTAACTAGCAGATTGTGGAGCTAATTTTTGTGATAAATTTTAAACTTGATTTTTAATTTTTTTGTCTATGTCAAGGAGGGATTTTCACTAATTATCTTATTATTTTACTTAACTTATCATCAATTTTGAATGGACTTTGTTGGCTTTGGGCCTACAGAGACAGGTAGTTATAGTTTGTAAAGTTAAAAAAGAACAGTCTATTTTAGTTAATTGTTTCGAGTTCTTCAGATTATGACCAAAAAGGGCTAAAGGGCTGATTTTGAAGCTGTTATAGTGAAAGATGGTATTTGAAAACTTTTGATGAGAAAAATTGCCAGCATATTTACATTTTGAAAAGTGTTTCCTTATTTACACACTATTGACTTCCTATTGAGACTCAAAATTTTAAGTACAACTGGTAAAGAATTCAATGGATCAAACTCAGTAAATCTGAAGTCACTGGAATAAAGGCCCCTAAGGAAAAAAAATGTGTCAATTTTAAAGGTCTTTCCTAACTGAAGACCATTTTGTGATAGAGCCAAAGGTTAATAAAATCAGTAGTGAATGTAGCAATTTTACAGATAAGCTATTCACAACAAGTGTAGTTACTTGAATAAAAAGCTAATTCAGTTCTAAAATGCCACATGCAGTAGCAGTGAATAGCTGCTTTTAGGTGCTTTCTGGAGGAGGATAAAATACAGAATCACGGCACTCTTCTCTTCCAGCGTCCCTGGCTGCCTGTAAATTGCCGTGAATGGGGCTGTGGGCTGACAGGCTCTATTAAGACAAACTGCCTTTCTCATCGGAGAGATAAAATAAATCAGGTGTTTAGTCAAATTAAAATACTTCAGCTGGAGCAGGCCCTGGGGAGCACTGATCCACCTGACTAATCTGAGAGAAACTCAAGACAGATGTGGTTTGGGGATAAAGACGACCCCATGGAAAAAAAAACCCGCTGCACTGTCTTTGGAGTTGGAGAATAGATACAGTTTATAGCAGAAAGTGTCAGGCGCACACTGTGTGTGATATTGGATAAAAGCAGGCACGCTGACTTGTAGAGAGCTGTGTACAGAAGCTTTTTTTTTTTTTTTTGCTGGTTTCCTTTTTTGCGGTTTATGAAACTAACTGTTTTTGTATGGGAGAGACACATTTCTGGCAATGCATTTTAGAAAATTGTTTTAAGATAGCCTGAAGGATGTGAATCAGATGATGTTAGCCAGCTACTGATGACCTCTGCTGGCATGGGCAGAGCCTGAGGAGCTGATCCATTTTCTTTTCCATTGATTTTATCAAACCTCTAAGCAAGATATTCTGCCTAGAGTTAAGCTACCTTAGAAGAGCATAGTCTTTTGTCTTCCTTAACATAGCCTGACAGTGTTTAGGTTGCCCAACTATGTCCCATAAATAGTCTACTTCTTCAACAACTGTAGTAGTTATAGTTCCTTTGCCATAGCCAAGTTTCATGTTCAATTAGCCTACATATTTAAAGAGTATAAGCTGTTGTATGGTGTAAACTGATTTCTCCTTAATTTGATCCCCAAGGGACTAATGGCCATATTGCAGAGTGTCTCAAAAAATGTATATACACACTTTATATACAACTGATAGCTACATTTTGAGAATGAGATGTATTTTAATAAACACTGTCTTTATAATTATTCAAAGTGTGAGTATACATTTTTAGGGGGATACCCTATATGTTACATATATATAATTTCCTATTCAGGGATACTTTTAGATTTGTTATACTATTACATTTCATTCCAACCAAATTTGTTTTTCCATTCATATCTATTCACAATATATGTGCACCTCAAATTTAAGGAAGAGCCTACATCCTCAATTTAAAAATACTGACATCTGACTTGATTTCTTCTTAAACATGTACTTATTAAATTCAATGAAAAACTAATTTACACATCACTGAATTTTTATAATTAAACAATTTGAATCTTTTTTGTAAAAAGATACGATAAAATGGTGTTATTCTGCAAATTTAGATCTACTTATACATGTCTGTTAGCATTGGAAGCAGTGCATTTATACACCTATTGGCTTCCCCTTGAACAGAAGAGGCTAAGAAGTCATTTAAGTGTATCCTATGCAGAGGAGAAAGAGGAATATATCGATTGATGACTGTTGAAAAGACATTGACGGTTTAACCTGGGAGAAGAGAAAATTTTCCAGTCCCTGTATTGGTCTTGGACCCAAGTTTCCTATGAATGTTCAACTTTATTAACAAAGAATTATGGTTCAGTAGCTTTCCCAGTATCCAATAAGTTTTCTCGGAACTTACTTCATATAGATATGTATAACAGGAAAAGTACATGTAGATCAAATATTGCAAAAAATATGTGTAATAAAATGTGCATATATCCCATTTATCTATTTTCATAGGTTTCAAAACTAATCTCCACACTGTAGCCAGAATGACCATATCATCCTTGCTTACTACTTTACTGATTTTGGTAATTCTTAGCATAAATATGAAGTTGATTAGTATTGTCTACAAGGAGCTGAAAGGTGTGACCTTCTTCTAACTCTCTAGCCTCATCTGGTACTATACTTATTTTTCTTGCAAGTTTTATTACCTTCTGGAACACACTGAAAGTCCTCCTCTCCCACCCAGAGGGCTGTTGTCTACTTATTTTCTCCTTCTGAAAAGCTCCTAGGGGACCCTACACATCTTTGCCTAGTTAACTCTATTCATCTTCCTGCTAATTTCTTACTCTTTTCAGCCATACCTTCCCTGTACTTGAGCTTCTCAAACTTGGTTAAACCTACCCCCAAGTATTTGTCTTAATTGTACATCTGTTTTAGTTTACATATATTTGTATGATTACTTGATTAAGTTGTCTCCTCACTTGGACTATACTTGTGTACGAGAAAGTAACTCTGTTAAAAAAGTTAAAAATGAATTAAATGAGTAAATAAATTAATGTTATACTTGTTTTATAGCTTCTTATCTCATACACACACACACACACACACACACACACACACACACACACACACACTCTAGAGGCCTGGTACACGAAATTTGTGCACAGGGAGGGGGTGCTGGGGGTGGGGTGTCCCTCAGTCCGGCCTGCATCCTTTCCAATCTGGGATTGCGGCTCCAAACCACTCTCCTGCCTGCCTGCCCGATCACCCCTAACTGCCTCTGCTTGCCAGCCTGATCACACCCTAACTGCTCCCCTGCCAGCCTGATCACCCCTAACTGCCCCCCTGCTGGCTTGATCACCCCTAACTGCCTCTGCCTCAGCCCCCGCCACCGTGGCTTTGTCCAGATGTCCAGCCTAATTAACAAATTACCCTTTTATTAGTATAGAGTAACAAATGTTAGCTGAACTTGTGGTGCTTGTGAATAAAATTTTTGATGCCCTGTGGGAACCTGATTTTATATTTTAACTAGTGGCCTGGTGCACAGATCCGTGCACATTGAAAGGAAATTAATTAGAAGAAGTATTTTAATATCGCTATTCACCCTTTCTCTATAATAGAAGTGTCAACCAAATTCATGATTGACAATGAGAGATTGAAACACATGTATGTGAATGGTGCCAGCAAGAGCTTTATATGTATCATGCATGTACAAGTCAATTTAGCCTTTTATATATAGAGAATAAAATTGCTTAATTAGACCTGCTTTCTGATTTAGCTAAACTTTTTCCAGCCCAGTGAAGCACCCCAACTTCTCTTTCAGGTAATTGTCAGTGGCACAGCAGTAAATATCAACATGAAGCAGATTATTATTGTTGATCATGCAGGGAGAACAAAGGGTAAAATATTTAACTGCAGCAGTGTTTGACTATATGCTGCACAGTGAGAAAACCTGAAGTCATTTTCAAGGTCCACCATTTCTTACTTCTTTTCAGTCAGGTCAAGTTTCTAAGCTTTCTAAATCTCCATTTTCTGGCTAATGAAAAGAAAATAGGATTCCACTGAGTCTTCTGTCTACCTACTCCAGGATTTCTGGGAGAATCAAATGAGATGAGGCATAGAAAATGCTTCACAGACATTTGGTTAAAGTGTAAAATGTTTGCACCTGGCTATAAAGCAAGTGGTGTTCCTGGGCTGCAGAAACTCCAAGGAGGCTAGTTGCTAGGGAGAGGAAGCCAGGCATTGCTATGTGACATCATTACCCGGTGCCCACAGCAACTATTTCTGGGCTGTGGCCTGCATTTTGTGCCATGGGGTCTCAGCAGCATCAGCTGCGATTTGGTGGGCTGTTGCTCTGGGGTGGTGGTGGGGCCTGTGTCCCACTTGGGTGAAGCTGAGTGTTGCTTTGTGGGTGCCAGGTCCAAGGTGCTGTTTGTCAGTAAATGGCCAGTGTGCATCACGGCAGCTCCTGTTTTGAGCATCTGCCCCCTGGTGGTCAGTGCATGGCATAGCACCCGGTTGGACTTTCAGACACTTAGCATATTAGCCATATATATATATATATATATATATATATATATATATATATATATATATATATATATATATATTAGTAGTCCGGTGCATGAAATTCGTGCACATTAGAAGGGAATTAATTGCCCTAACTGGTTTGGCTCAGTGGATAGAGCATCGGCCTGTGGACTCAAGGGTCCCAGGTTCGATTCCAGTCAAGGGCATGTACCTTGGTTGCGGGCATATCCCCAATGGGGAGTGTGCAGGAGGCAGCTGATCGATGTTTCTCTCTCATCGATGTTTCTAACTCTCTATCCCTCTCCCTTCTGCTCTGTAAAAAATCAATAAAATATATTTTAAAAAAGGGAATTAATTAGTGGAGATATTTTAATATTGCTATTTGCCCTTTCTCTATAATAATAGTGTGAGAGATGAAAGGAAATTAGTAAAATGTATATGAAAATAATATATAGATTTATTAATAAATAAACAGTAACAAAAGGATATAACAACAGAGGCATGATATAAAAACGACAAAAACATGCTATGAAAACCACAAAAACATGATATGAAAACAACAAAAACATGATATAAAAACAACAGTGATGCAAACAATGACTGATAAAGTGGTTAAACTTATTCTAATATCTCCCTGTACACCACATTAAGAGTGAAAACACTTTCAGAGTGCTTGACTAATTTCCCTTGTGATGAAGTACTTAGAACTTTAACTGTAACATCACATGCTCTTCAAGCTTGAGAGAAAGCAACCTATAACTGACCATGTGCAAAAATGGATTCAGGTAGGAATATGCCTACTTTGTCTAGAGTTTGTCCTTGTGATTTATTGATAGTCGTCACAAATGCTGGCATCACGGGAAACTGTCCTTGAATCAATTTAAATGGGAGGCCAGTGTCAGATGGGGACAAATTAATTCTTGGAATCAGAACAACCTCTCCTTCTGCAGATCCTGTTAATACTTCAGCATCAATAATATTAGGTCGTAATCTTTTGATAATAAATCTGGTACCATTACAAAGACCCCATTTACTATTGAGATTTCTCAATAGCATGATGATTGCACCCACTTTCAATTTTAATTTATGACATGGCATTCCTGAAGGAGTAATACTATTAAGAAATTCGATGGGAAAATTTTCCTTTTCAGCATCATCTGTGGAATCAATGGAATCATCACTCAAATATGTGTGAAAATCTCCATTGAGTATATCCAAATTTTCTTCATTTAATTTTTGAACATGTTCATTTTTTGGACAAAGAATTGCATGTTTAGATTTTTTTTTTTTAATATTATCTATAGCAGTGGTTCTCAACCGTGGCTGCACATCAGAATCATCTGGGAATCTTTTTAAAATCCTGATTCCTGGGCCTCATCCTCCGGAAATTGTTTCTTTGTTATGGGGTGGGGCCACAACATTAGTAACAAAGAAACAGAATTAAAACTATTGTGGGGAGCCGCTACAGTGTTTTGGACAGGTTCAAGCCTTGGACTGATGAGAGAGCACAGTCCTCTCATTGCCATGTGCAAGTCCCAGGTTAGAGGGCAGGGCCCTTCCAGCACAATTACAGCCAACAGCTGTAGCTGTAAGCTTGAACCTATGGTCCAAACATGTGGCCCCACATGCCTGAGTAATGTAGGCTTGATAGAATTCAGATGTAGTTGAGTAGGATTGAAACCCAGGAGAATGTTGTAAACATCTTGGTCACGCCCTTACTTTGCCTCGTAGCATCTGCTATAAAATAAAAGCATGGCTGTGGATGTGGTCGCTGTCTCTCAGAGAAGCAACGTCCCACTGTCCCACTGAGACCCAGCTTTCATTCTCTTGTCTGTCTTTTCTAAGCCTTTCAGCTGCCTCCACTCAGGTTCACCCTTGGCTGTGCTGATGTGGCACACTTTATAAAGATATGCCTCCACGCTCCCAGGGCGGTTCGTGCCTCAAACCCCACCCTTTCAGGAAACAGCTCCGGGCCATTTCCAAGACAACCCTTGCAGGACTGACTTCCTTCCGCTTGGTGGTGGTTCTGGTCGTGATGAACACCACCCATGGTTTTTATATATATATATATATATATATATATATATATATATATATATATATATATATATGTATATATATATATTTCTAGATCAAGAAGTTCTCTCTTTTACCATGTTGAAATTCCTATTGCTGAAATAAAAGCTGATTTTAAAAAAATCAAATTGAATAGCTAGAAAGACAGCTGGTCACTATCCTTAATACATTACTTGTTCCTTTATCAGTGGAATACATTTTCTATCACCATCTCAGCTATCTTATTTTTCTTCTAATTTTAACTTTTGGTCATCCTTCCACTCAGTGAATCTTTAAGGGATAAAGATATTGATAGTTTGTTTAGGACTTGAATTGGCCTTGAGAATCCCATGTAGTCTTTACTGCCGACATCAGTCTTACCCTGTGGGAAACATATACAGGATTGGGCAAAGGTAGCTTTATAGTTGTGAGTCTGAGAAACAGTCAATAAAGCTGCTCAGTAATCATAACCTGCATGTCTTTTTTTCCATAGGAACAACTATAAACCTACTTTTGCCCATTCCTGTACTAACGAGTGTTAGCCAGCATCTTCTGAGGCTCCCTTTCTCCAAGGGGCTGCTCAGGAAATATGGCCACTCCTAATTAAAATACGTTTAGCTTTTCAGCTTACCCTGGTGCTCTCTTAGCAGGAATGAAAGGGGTTTCATAAGGAGATTGGAAGTCTCTTCTTCCACACGCACAAAAATCGGCAATCTTTGTCCCCTTTGACAGCTGGTGGCATCTTTCTGAAAAGCTTTCAAATCATAGATCATTTCTTCATAATGAAACTGTGTGGCTCAAATACAGAGGGTTGAAATTCTTATCTTATGCTGCAGTAAAATGCTCTAATTTAGATTCACAAAAGGATTCCGTACTCTTTACTTTGGAGAGCTGTGCAATTTGCCCATAAAAAGACTGTTCAGCACCATTAATGCATACCATAAGTGTTCACTGACATCATATTCATTAAGCAGCACATCCTTATGCATAACCTTCTCAACCTCGAATGTGTTTTTTCCTTTTGAAGAATGACGAATGACAAAGGGGCGAGGGAGCCCCCAAGCAATACTGTTGCCTTTAAGGATGAACTTGGGAACTTTAGCTTGATCCCCTCACAGGAAAACAAAAATCAGGTTCAATCCTTTCTTACCTAAGGCAAAGCCATTTTTTGTTTGTTTGTTTGTTTGTTTGTTTCATGGCCAAGAGAGTGACCCCTGACTTCTGAGCATCAGAGACAGATCTTTGCACAATAGAAAAATTTCATGAGGGCAATGACCAGAAAATTCCTTAGATAACATTTACTAAGCACCTACCTTTGTCTTCGAGCCTATGTTAGTCACTGAGGGTAGAGGTGATTATAGAATATTAATACAACCCATAGTTTCTAACCTTTGGTACTAAGTATCATCTGTTTCCTAATTTGATCTGATAGGTTTGGGGGAGGAAAGGAGAGGCGTGTGGTGAAAGGGAAAGGAAGAGTGAGGGAGAATTATATTGGGAACAATAGTTGCTCTTGGCAGGGGCAGCGACTGACCCTAGCATCAATTCCATTGCTACTCTGTAGTGTTCCTGCACTCACCATGACCGCCAGTTATTCTCCCAGATCTTTAAGTGTGATAGGTAGGGCAGGCCCTTTCTAAATCTGCCCTCCTCCCACCATTTCCCCAGTTCATTCATACTTTTCTCAAACTTGTGAGATATCTTCTGGTTTCCATTGTAGGTACACCTGAGAGCCTGGCAGAAAAAGAACGGCAGCTCTCTACCATGATTACCCAGCTGATCAGTTTACGGGAGCAGCTCCTGGCAGCGCATGATGAGCAGAAAAAACTGGCAGCCTCACAAATTGAGAAACAACGGCAACAAATGGACCTTGCTCGCCAACAGCAAGAACAGGTGAGCCCTGCAAAGGGAGCTGACGAACTGGAGATGTGGAATGTGCCAAGCTCAGCGAGTAATCACATTGATTGGTTTACTTGTCAGAAGGGTGCCTGAAGAAAGAAGGAAAGAAAGAAGCCTGTTGGAAATCAGGTTCTTTGAGAATACTGAGGGGGATATGTAGAGGACAAAGAAAGGCATCATAGCAACTGGGCATTACTGAAATGATAACGTCTTCCAGAACATTTGCATGGGATCCATTACTCAGGGAAGCTGATTCACATAGGCAGGCAGCACATAGACTCCCAGTGTAGCTTAACCATGAGTTTGTCACTTCTCTCTGGGCCTTACTCTTTTCATCCAGAAAAACAGGCTTCTGGTTTAGGAAAACTTTGAGGACCTTCTAGCCCACGGATCCATTGATTTTTCTCTGACTTTAAAACTAGGGTCACACATCTGTTTTCCCGGAATAGCCCTGGTTAATGCCTGTTTTCCAAAATAAGTATTAATAATCCCCCTTCCACTTGCAAAAGTTGTCCTGGTTTGGATGCTAAATTATATGGTCACTCTATTTATAGCACAGGTAAATCATTAAAAAATAATTAGCACATGGCTCCTATAAGAATTTTATTTCATTGATTTAGAAGTGAGAAAGAAGAAAAAATAGCAAAGTTTAAATGTATATGTTTTTAAATAAATCGCTCTCCCAAATGTTTTTCCTGTCTCATAAGAGTACATTAATCTAACACAGTGATTCTATAGAGTAGTCCCTGGTGCTTTAGATCAGACAGACCCAAATTAATGTGCAGTTTTTAGGAATCTGACATTATTACTGGAATTATCTTTTCAGTTAAATGTATTTTATAGGGGTATATAGAGCAATATATGCTCTGTTGATTTTAATGAGTTGTGACGTCTGGTATTTTATATGCTTGAATATTTGCCCACGTGTAGGAATATGGACTCAGCCCCTAATGGAAAATAACATAAAGGAACACTGTAAAAAATCAGAAGTTAGAATGTCATTTAGCCATCCAGAGATGACACAGTAATTAACTATTGACACTTGTGAATAAGCTAGCACAAATTAATCTTGACACATTTGCAGACGAGTGATATCTTACAGTGAACACTTTGTAATTATATTTCAAAATGAAAATTAAATGACACTTAAAACTAGGTTGTCATGCTCAATGAAGCGAGCATGTAGCTCAGCCGATTGGCAAATAAAATTCAGAATTTGAGCCACATGGTGCTTATGTACCATACTTCACTGTGTCAAACCCACACGTCTAAAGTGGATGATAGTAATTGCACTGTGGTGTTCTAGAGGCATTTCTGTGCAGCACTTTATCATTTAGGAGGGACCATCAATATTAGATGCCTAGTGGTGTTTCACTGGTTTGCTAAGAGGAAATAAATATTCAGAGGATCCAGCATCTAAACCTAGAGTCACAGAGTGAGTTGTCCATTTCCTTTTTTAAAAACAATTTTTTAATTTAAATCATTTTTATTTTTCAATTACAGTTGACATACAATATTATATTAGTTTCAGGTGTACACCCCAGTGATTAGACATTATATAACTTACTAAGTTATCATCCCAATAATTCTCATACCCATCTGACACCATGCATAGTTATTAGAAAATTATTGACTATATTCCCCATGCTGTACTTTACAACTGCAGTATATTCTGTAACAACCAATTTATACTTCTTAATCCCTTCACCTTTTCCCCCCATCCCCCCAAAAACCACTATGTCCTTTTCTGATTTGAATGGTGACAAGTAAAGTGGGCCTTTTCAATCTGATTAAATATCGTTTCCAGTTTGCTTATAAAGCTTTGGGAAGGAATGGTCCCATGTCTCAAACTGTTAGGGACAGTTTTGTCATGACTTCCAGAATGAGCTAGTCATTACCAGAAACCTTAAAGCAACATTTGGTAGCAGACTGCTATTTTGTCATCTTCTGTTGAATGAAAATCTGATTTGGGTGTTTCCCTCTGCTCTAGGCTAAAGCATCAAAAAGACTCAAAGCATAAACCTGGGGGTCGATACACACTTGTTTTCACTTCCCACATTGCCCATTCTAGAATACTGGCTTCTGGAAATAAAAAAAAGTAGGAAAAAAACAAACAAAAAAAACAACCCCATACCTATAACTCTTGCCTAAAGGGCACCACTAAAAGTTTTCCTAAGTCCTCCCTGGCCACTTTCTCTCTGGCTTTCTAGGTTGGAGTGTATTCTAAGGGGCACCCCCCTCAGCTCAGCTTTGAAGGCAATAAGCAGACTGATGCCTTCATGTTTTATAGTAAACACCACTATCTTAAAGAAGTTGTTTGCTCTCCTGAGAGGCAGATTCAGTCTTCACTGAGGCTTGCATGAAGAGGTTAATATTTCTTTTCCTAGACCAGATGATGTGTTAGGACTTTGAATTTGATTGTTGGGTGAAGCAAGAGACTGTAACACATTACCCTCAGAAGAATAACTAGATAAATATTAAATTTTGTGTTTAAAATGCTTTGTACATCACATCATTGATGTACATTTGTAAATCAACAAAAAGAAATCTTTGTAATGATTTTTGACATTTTGCTGTGTTTTCTTGATATTCCCTTGGCAATATTTGTTTTATCAGTACTGAGAGTCCTTATATCGGAAAAGGTTTCACCAAAGTCAATTGTATTTTAATTAATAAAAAGTTCTTTCCTGTCTCTGCATTCAGATTTTACCTTTTTAGTCCAAATTAAGCTCTTTAGAAACACGTAGCCATAGTTTTTCTGTATTTATTCTTCAAGGTCAGATTTTGAAACTCCCGTTCTTTCCAGGTAATGGGTGCAGATAGAGGAGTTCCTCACTAATGTATGAGGGGTAGTTCTCAACTGCAGATGAAGAGTTAGGGGTACACAGAGAAGTGGCATCTGTTTGAAATTTTCCTTTTCTCCAAATTTCTGGTTCTGCCTCTCTCACTTTATAGGAACTCTTTCACATAGAAGTGCAGTAAAGCATTCTTGTAATACCAGGAGAGATACCTGAGGTAATGACAAAGGTGTAAGCATTTCATTTCAACTTAATGTAACTTTATTTCTGATAGATTGCAAGACAACAGCAGCAACTTCTGCAACAGCAGCACAAAATTAATCTCCTGCAGCAACAGATCCAGGTCAGTGTATTTTATTACTCTCGTCTGATTATATACTCAGAGACTTTCCTCCTTGAAAATGCAATTTAAAATGCTGCAAATGCACCCCTCCCTTATAAACAGCACTGATGTAGTTACTATCAAGGATGTTGTGTACCATGGTATAAGTGGATGCAGGAAATATCAACTAAATGGTGGTCTAAAGCATTCTTTTCTGACGTGATGCATATGCAGGAAAAAAACCTTATCTCTTTTCTTTCTGCCATTTGCCTGACAGAACCTAGTGGAAACCTAGTGGTTTCCAAGGTAGCATACACATGGTATTTTGCCACAAACCAATTTCTCTTTGTATTTCACCATCTGACAGTATCATGGGGAGAAGCCTGTGCTTGTTTACTTGCTAGGATTCTCTGATTGGGCCAGTTAGGAGAAGAATCTTATGACCTGGGAAAAGATTGGTAATAATTGATTAGTTCTTTAACAGATATCAGTTGCATTTCTGTTAGATGATGCTGAGGGGAATATAAAGACGAATGAATAATTGTCTGTCTTTAGGAGCTTATAGTCTAGAAAGGAAGAATAACTTGTTTCTGAATCATTGTAACACAATTTAGAAATTCTCTTTTTTGTTGTGGCAGGGTAACACTGTCTATAGATCATGATGACAATGGCATGGCAAGGAATTTTGATTTCTGTCTTTCCTTTAGACACTTGGTGGTGAATTCAACTCACAGCTATTTGAGATAGGTAAGGGATTGGTCTCCATTTCTGAATAGGAACATAGGTATGGTTGTCTGGGGATTAATACTCAGGAATACCGATGCCAGAGTTAGATGTACCCACCACAGCCTCTGTGGTTTCTGTTGGCTGCTGTGGCTGTTTTCTAACCACCAGGATCTGCGATTCAGCCTAGTTGGGGCAGTATATTCTGAATTACATGATTCCTTTCCTTGAGATTAATATTATTACACCTTCCTGTATTCTTAAGAAAACATTCACATAATATCCTAGCTTACTCTAATCTTCTTCCTTACTGATGAAAGCTAGTGATTTTAACGTAGATTCTGCTTCATTTTTGTTAATCATACTTAGTGTCTCAGGTAGCACTCACTGCATTTAAAATAATGATTAAGTGCCTGAAGAAGTACCTGAACCTGATTTGGCTATCTTCATGAGGAGGTTTTAACCAGTGGTTTGTTGTGGTTATGGTTGTTTTAAAATTAGTTCTGATTCTATATTCCATACCCAAGTCTATATGTTTCAAAGTAAAGGGTCCAAATGCAGAGGAAATGGAATGTCTCTGGCATTTTTGACAGCCAACCTTTACAATTAAATCTTGGAATAATTTCTCATCCCAATATCTCTTCTATAACTCATGCTGAGATACTTAATTAAATAACTGTCCAGGTGTTCCCTTGTTCTGTTCTTATTAGAATTTTCAGTGTGTCTTCTATTACTAAGGTCAAGATTTTTAGCCTGTGGCTTCCTACATTTTTTCTAGATCCTTCTCTAAGAACTCAGTGGGTGTTAAATAACCTGATCATTTAATTCTCTCTGTTTCTCGTATTTGTAAAGTAGGAATGGAAGACGTTCCCCGTGTTCCCATATCAGTTACTTATTATTAATGTTTTTACTACTTCTTTATTATTTACTTCTTTATTGATTTTGAATATATTTCACTTATTCAATGTTGTTTGTATTAAGTGACCATTTTAATTGTGGTACAGAGGCTCTCAGATGAATAGCAACCAATTCTGAGTATTTTATGAAATATTATTGCTGTTTATTGATTACATGTGATTTTATAGTCACAGCTTGACTGTATGAAATTGATGTCTTTTTTAGGAAACTCGAACTTGATCTTAAAATATTACTCATCAGAATATTCAGTGTGAAAATACAGGAAAATAGTTGGTCCAGGTTTTCTAATAGAAGTTTAATTGCTTTTTATATTTGTGGATATTTCTCATTGTTTAAATTTATAAAAATTGAAGCTGATCAGCACTTGATCTCAGAACTTTAAGTTATAAAATCATAGAGAGATTTAAAGTGTCAGTTATATTCATTTTAGAAATGTAGGATTCTTTGTAACCAGAATTCACATTGTAAAAAATAAGAGGAAGCAATAACCTGTATTTACAGTTCTCTGTTCTGAGCTACTCTTCACTGCATAGCATGTCAGTATTTATCTTATCAGTATGAGACCATTTACAGAATTTTTCAAATGCTGAAAAGTAGTTGTTACACAAGTATTTGTCTCTGACACTTAAAAAGCGGTGTTTGATATTACGACTTTTAGTTATTTTTTGAAAGGGAATGGGTTAACTGTATTTTCAAAAATGGCTTTTGACAAGCCATAGACATGATCAAATTTAAGAGAGAGATTATTGTTGAGCTAATTTTTAATATATATGTTTTTGAGCAAAATATGAGACTTATGAGATGTTTGGAACATTTTTTTTTCTATCATGAAAGAAACATTCTCCCTTTTGAAATCAAAACATGACAGAGTAAAATAAGATAATAAATGCAAAACCCTAACTTCTCTTCTGAAAGTAAATGAATACGGAGACCATTTGCGCAAGTTTGACATTTTATCTTTTCTTAAAAATCTTGAGTCCTAGAACCTATTAGCTAATATGGTCAGCAAGATTGAGCCCTGGCAATTGGCTATGAATGAATGTCAGGTGGTTATAGTCAAGATTATTTTTCACATCTAGCTCAGAATACTGACTTCTGAATTAGTTTTGTTGTTTTGGAATTTACAACCTGTAATAGAAAGAAAGAAAAGAGTGTCTAACCTTTGGTAATAATACATCTGGGCCTATTATAATGGAAACAAATGAAAACCTTAATGGTTTGCACAAATTTAAAAGCAGGATTTTTCATTAGAAATAGGAAAAGGCACGAGGTAGTATTGTAATGCTATTTCACAGGCTTATTTTGTTTGCACTAATTTAAAAGTTATATATGCAGTTAAATAATTTCATTTATATAATTTCTTCCTTGAATATCATTTTTAACATAATTTGCCTTGGTAAAACCTAACTGAAATTTTAAAGATATACTTTTAAGGCCATGTAGACCTTGTTGAAAAAAGTAAGATGAATGATTTTGTGAACTAATGTTTTTATTTTTTTGATGAGTCAGTTTTTACCATTTAAAAAAATCAGGTTAATAACTAAACAATTATTAAAATGCTTTCATATTAACAGATCTTTTAGGAGGCTGTTCGCTTAGTAAATTCAAATCCCTCTGTTTGTGCTTGGGGGAAATGGTGATTCCTCTAATTTGTTACATATTAAGTAATTCCTTCCATGTGAGCCCAGAAAAAGTTAGATGTTTTTGATATTTCTAGAACAAATATAGCACAATTTTTATCAACTCTATGAAAAGCAAAACTAATAAATCATGGAATATGGATCCTTGGAGTTGGGAATGTTGAGTCTCATGCTATAATTCCAAAGGACAGGAGTTGGGAATGTTGAGTCTCATGCTATAATTCCAAAGGACAGATAACTGCCTCAGTAATTTCATCCCCCGTCTCTCACCCATTGCACTATATGCTACTTAGCTAGTCTCTTGAAGAATTTTATTTATGAGTTATGTTGATTACAAAACAAAATGTATTTTTAATTCATTGGACATATGAAACACAGTACTTTAATCAACTATTATATATACAGGGTGGGCAAAAGTAGATTTACAGCTGTAATACAAATTAATACAATCTTACCTAATAATAGACAAACATGTAAATTAACTGTCCCTCCACTATGCTCTCCAGCCAATCAGGAGAGTATGCTAATTAACCCAACAAAGATGGCGGTTAATTTGCATACGTAGGGGTGAAGAGGCAGAGCAAAGACTGAAGGCTCTGTCCATCCGGAGCTGAGAAGACTGAAGGCTTCATCCGTCCAGAGCTGTGAAGACTGAAGGCTCCGGTCGGAGCAAAGGCCTGGGTCGCGGGTGCCAGAGGAAAGCCGCTGCTGGCAGCCAGGGGAAGGGAAGGCCTATTGCATGAATCTCTTCATGCAAAGGGCCTCTAGTAGGTAATAAATAATAATATAAAAATAAACTGTTTCAGGTGTTTACAACTGAAAACATACTGTTGTCCACCCCTGTAAGTCTAGTCTAAGCAAACAGAAAATATTTTATAGATCTTGATTTTTTGCTCCATCCATATAGTTATACATTTACCATCATTTAACCATGTCATGGTTTTTGAATCCAGAGAAGATACTCTTTGTGGACATAACACACCACATTCTTTGGTTTTGATAGCATGTCAGTAGGAACACATTTAATGATGGCATTTTACTGCTAGAACCTAATCTTTGCAAGAAAATTCAGCTCATTAAAATATCTTTGTGAGAAACTTACTTCTGCAGGCATGAATGGTGTTATCTAATTAGCCATGTCTGTTCAGACCCTAATTTTAGTGTTATTCAAGTGGCTTATGTTGTGTGCTATACAGGGAGTGTCCTTTCTTCATATCACTGACCGAACAACAATGGTCCCTTAAGAATGGACTGGCTCATTGGGATTTTATTTGGCTTGCTGGGTCAGAGCCAATGATTTAGTCAACTCACACACATCCAGCATCTGAGGTGTAATTGTGAAACTTGAAATGCTTAGCTCTTTGTTAATCTTTATGGTTAATATACAATTTTAACTGGCCTCCCCTCATATTTTAATACATTCCTTAGTTGGTGAACTCAGTCGGTGGAAGGACTAAACTAAATGCCATTGCTGCTGCTTTGCAGATATACATGATCTTGTCCAAAACATTCTCTTTTAAAAGCTGTAGTATATGCTGCTTCTGTCCAAAACCAGTTCTTTGTCTGTTCAATGATGCCTCTTTCTTCTTATGGGTATTTGAGTAATATTCATACATAGTGTTTTCTATTTTGGTTATAATCCTATGTGCTATTTGTATATGCTGTCTCTGTGTGTTTGTCACGTGGCAGAACACCATTAAATGTGTGTTATTCTTTTTTCCGATTAATCTGGAGATGTTAATGTTATAAGCTAGGAGGTGATCGTTCTTAAACCATTAAACAGAATAATTTGAGATGTACTCTCACCTTTCAAGAGGATAAACCTGGCCTTTTGTTTCTTTCAGTATGATTAACTACAGGTATTTCTGGTATCTGCTGAGCAGAATAAGGACTCCCATTTATGTGAAGTAGTTGTCTAAAGATCAGAAATAATTACTTTATACATTAGCCTTCATGGCCTGCATGGCCTGGTTAATTAATTTTTTGCTAGGATAATAATAATAGATATATATTTGGAGATATGCTTCATCATTAAGTATCTAATTGACCTCTAATTTTAAGAGCTGGACCTTGCCTTTATTGTCTTTTGGAGATGGCTGACGTGGCAAGCAGAAAACCTGAGGAAAGTCAGGAGCCTTCCAGTCTCACATAGTCCCTCTGTCTTATGTCGTATCTCTTTGTTAATTGTATTTTGCATTGATAAACAAAAAGCAATTACAGTGCTCCTGTTTTGGCTCTAGCGAATAGTCCTTTTTTGTGTGTTATTGATCAGGTAACTGATCTCCTTCTAACTGCCTCTGAAAGGACCAAATAAACCCATTGGAAGTAATCTGATACTTCTGTTGGCACTGTACATGTATCTGATACACTCTTGCAATGAAATGAGGGTTATAAACAAAGCTTAGAAGTTGGGATTAGCCCCCAGCTTCAGCAAGCCCTTAAAATATTTTGTAATTCTATCTTCAATCATGAATTAGCCAGGAAAAACAGACCCTCTCTCCTCTATTTTTCTGCTGTATGCTGTTTTTAATTGCCCACAGGCAGGCTGTTGTGATCTTCTTTGGAAGTTTAAAACCAAGATAAAAAATGCAAATCTAATTATTTCTTTTATGTAATCTAATTAACTTTTAAAGTAATGATAGATGCTCCATAGCTTGCTTCAAACATTTTAATAGTGAAATTTCTGAATTATAAAGAATAGGTAAAGCTACTATACTTCATGAATAGCAAGGGCCTTCACAGCTAAAAATAGAATTATTACTGTGGGTCAGAAACTTCGATTTGTTAATCACACTAGACTGTTTGTTAAAGTTGGGAGTGGAACTAGAAATAAGAAGAGGTGGCACCTATGAGCTACTACATGGAATTATTAATCAGCTTGCTATCTGTTTTCTAAATGTGGCCTTATGGCAAAGATCTCATTCAGCAGACCAGAACTGGTGTGAATTCCAATGCTTTTCAGGGGCTATCCCTCAGATGCTCCAGCCCCCTCTAGGTGACCCTTTCTTCTCTATCTTATCTACATGAGCTTATCTCTCAGATTCCACACCCCAGCTCTCTCTCAAACTAGTGATACTAAAAATTCAGGGAGTCCAAAGTCTTTGCAGCGTTCTGGGTTTAATGAAAGAGGGAGGTTGTCTTACCTCTTCAGAGGCGGGAGAGTATGGTGAAGAGTGGGCATAGGATCCAGGTGGTGCCAACATGTGACATTAAATAACAGTGAACCAGGCCCCCATGGAAAAGGTGTCTCTTCTGTTTTGTTCTTCATCTCTCTGACTGTACTGAGGGCTCAGTGTAGTGTTAGTCTTTAATACCTTTTAGGATGTGCTAATCTCTCTTTGTAGGAGAGAGAGAGATCATCTTAGTCTGGAGCCTATGGAGGCAATCATGTTTAACTAGAATTTAAATAAAATAAAACTTTTATTCTCATGGTTATCTGGTTATCTTCTATTTATGACAAGTAATTTTAGTTTTCCACTTGAGGGAGTGATGTAAAGTTTCCTTTTGAAATAAATGTAATAGCCCCCCCCCCCCCAAAAAAAAGACAATTTAAATAACAACCTTAAGCAAACAGTAATTGGATACTTGAATAAGGCAAAAATTATGAAGGCAGTTCTTTCATAATGGAATTGTGTGAAACCCTTGAAAAAGCACTGCACTAACAGGTGTTAAATGTCCCACCTCCTCCATGTCTTCACTTTCACAGAATGTCGAACTTGAAAACATCACCTCCAGGTCTTCCTGATTCTCATTCACTGATGGGGGGAGGGTGGGTCCAGCTATTCCTGTTGAATAACAATACAGTGAGTTTATCATTAAGATAGACTTAAAAATAACCCTGAGATTGTTCCCCCATCCCCTGCTTTCTTTGGCATTAAAATGCCCTTTCTGTTTGTGAAGTAAAGGTAATAAGTGCTATGTGCTATGTTTCTTTTCTTTCCAGTAACTTTATTTGGTAAAATAAAACATTTCCAAATATATGTAAGTCCCCACTTTTGCGTTTCTTTGAAATGTCTTTGAAACTCTTTGAAACAAATCCTTTACTTTACACAAGGAAACTGAGGCAGAGACCACAGACTTGTCCAAGCTTAAAAGCTAAATATTGTTAGAGCCATGAGTGGAGCCCAACTTTCTGGACTCTGAATCTAGTCCTGTTTTTAACATTCCAGGTTGTATCTCAACTTGCCCTTTTTGTGACTTGAATAAATCTTAGTGCACTTTAATTTTCTACTTTGCAAAATGTGGATAATAGTATCTAACATCTAAAATCTCATTATAGTCCCTTTACCTTTAAATGGGGGAAAAAAGAACATTTGTTATAGGAATCAGTTTATACCTCAGAACTACTACAGCAGTGAGTACATACCTACAAGGAAAGAGATAAAAAGCACATAATTGAAATCTTTTTGTAGGTTAGTATGAAATGTAGTCATGGCTGAGTGACTCGTGGTATTTACATATAAACTCCTTAGATAGTTAATTATATTACTTTCTGGGGGCTTTAAAGTGATATGTCTCTCTATGGAGGGTCAGTCACCTTTAATGTTAATACCTTTTTGTGCAGCTACCTTCTCCAGCTGACATAGTGACAGCATTTGATTCCAGTGATTCTCAATCTTGGTTGCACCTTGTAATCACTTGGAAGCCCTTTAAAAATACTAATGCCTAGGTCCCATTCCAGAAATTCTGGTTTAATTGGTCTGGGTACAGTCCCAGATGGTGACTGTTAAAAGCTCTTTGGATGATTCCAGAGGGCAGTCAGGATTGAGAAATACTGCTCTATACAGTGTAATGCAGATTAAGTTATTAAATGTGAACTCTAAGTTCTTTGGACTATCTATTTATCTATCTTTCTACATAGCTACCTTCCTGCCTACCTATAGATAGAGGTTTGGGTCATAAGCAAATAATTCTTGAGCAGTTGAAATACACTTTTGACCTTGGTTATAGCTATTTTACTTAATAGCTAGAAAGCATATAATAGATTATGGTTCAAACAGTTTTAATAAATTTAGTTAGGTTAATAACTTGATTTTTATTTATTTGTAGGTGTACTGGAAAGATACTGTGTTGACATCAGATTTGTGTCTTTGGGAGAGATATCTAAAAGTACAACATAGTTTTTCATAATTAGATAAAATTTTTTAGAAAATAAATTCTCAGATGCCATTTGAATTCTGTTATCTAAACAATGAATTTTGACCCAGGAAATCAACCTATTTTTTATTGTGTTTAAAAAATATTATCTATGTAATTGACTACAGTTTGACATAGGTGAGGGATGTATGAATGTGAATATACTTTTAAACTACATGTACATATAAGTAGACAGTATAGAGGATAAGATGCATTGTTTCAGAGTGTATTCAATTGAAAAATTTTGTAGAACCAGCACAGGTACTGAAGACAAATAAATCAAGATTTAAATTTCAGTTATACTACTTATTAGCTCTGTGATTGTTTTGCTACTTACTAGCTGTGAGGTAATTACTTAATGTCTTCGAACCTGAATGTCATTATTCCTAAAAGATGGATAATATTGGTACCTTACTAGTTGATTAGCGATCATAAGATAAAGCCTCCAGTAAGTGCTGAATGCATAACATCTATCACTATTATTATTGGTGTGACTGTTGTTCTTACATACTAAGTAAGGAATAATTTCAGAGGCCCTTATAAACATCCATGAACATATTTTGTATCAGCATGTGTAGGCATGTTTGTATCTATAGACACATACTAGTCATAATTAGAACTCACAAATTTGTGATGTGAATATAGGATAGTCAATGTGGATACACTTTGATCAATTATTATCCTCACGATAATCTAGAGAAAAAAAAGAACAACAATTTTCTCTGGCTACGAAGTGGGAGGAATTTCAGTTGTCACTGAGAGGAAAAGTAAGGTTTATCAGGCACTCAGAAATGATTGGCTAAGAATGAGCCAGAGCTGCCTGGAGATTGTCTAAGAGGAAGTATGGCATTTTATTCTAGAAAATAGGGTCAGACTCTGACCTTTCACACTAAAATGGGCTTTTCTATTAGATCAGTAGTGCTTGTGAAGTTAGAGAGATAGTAAATGAACCTCTCCAGCTTATTTTATAACCTTAAAAACACACACAGATGAAGTTATGTGATGTAGCAGCACAAAATGCAAAAGTCTTTCTTGTTTAAAATAAACTTGTTCATATAAATCTTATGTACGCCATCTCCTGTAAGTCAAGCATTTGCCCCGCTTTTGTGAATTATGTCTATACTTAGAATTTAAGAAGTTAAACAGTATGCATACCAGACTTGAGAGATGGGAAATAAAAATTGATATACTGTGTGACACTTGATATAGCACAGGGAAATATTTTTTAAATTCTGAAGGGATGTACTGACATAACCATTTTTAATTCACATAAGGTAACTCCCACTCAAAGTTATTAATGTTTAGAGTCAAATATTTTTACTTGTTCTAAATAAAAGAAAATAAATGATGCAAACGGTGTAATGCCTCACTGTGAGATACTGAATTCATTTTATCCACCACCCAATCCATTAAGAATATGTTAAAATTGTAATATTTAATAACAAAAGTTAAGGAACTCACAGGTCAAACAAAGTAAAGGATAAAGTCCTCTCTGTCAGGTCAAGGTCATGACTTTTGTTAAACATATACTTTGCTGGAAGATTTTCCTCTTAAAACTTATACAGATGAATTTGCTATGTGGCTGGGATTAGGGCGGATGGAAAGGGCTTTCAGTGAGGCTGACTTGGCCGTGCTTGAACATGTTGACAAGGTAGACAAACTATTCTAAAGAACTCCAACAGGCCAGGTGTATTTTGAACTGTAATAGCATCCTTCATTTCCCAGCCATGTAAAAGTTGGTTCCTACTTATACATAGTTGTATTATTCATAGGAAAATGGGGAGAGGAAGACCAAGAAAACTGATTTTAGTTTTAATGGATTGTCTAATAACTTTTGTCCCCTTTCAAAAATTGTGATGAAATCAGAGTCCAGTTACCTATGCAGAAAAGCATTCCTTCTGTACTATGATTCGATAAAAGATGAAGTAAGTCATAGTTTGGTGATTTTTAAGCTGGATGTGGCAGAATCATTTGGTGATGTACAGAGAATTAGTGAAGTACAGGGCACTTCAGGATTAGTATAATTGAATGGTGTCTGAGGAGGCAATCAGGGACCTGAAACATCAAGAAGAGGAAGCATCTCCAACTGTCGGTTGCGATATTTGTTTGTCCTAAAGGACCTTTTTCATTCTGTGGCTGTCAGCTCCTCACTTGCCCTTCACTGGGAATCATAAATGTCATGATAGCTCTCAGATAATCAGTTTAGTAGTTGGAGGTTGGGGTTTGAAAAAATCAACATGGAATCAACATGGAGTTTGAAGGAATCAACATGATGGAGAGGAAGAATGTGCACCTGGAAAGGAAACGATCACCTTGCTTAGCGATGAGTGATGGAGGCTTAAGAAAAGGAAAAACTAGATACAAGTTTTCCTCTCCGCCATCCTCAGTGTGATTCTTGTAATGGGTGTGCAGACGGGTTTCTAGATTTTATGTTTGAAGGCTAGATGGAGTGAAGACACCATTAGATGACCTGATATTCTTCGTATGTGGAAAAGCCCAGAGGAATAAGCACCTGTTAGATAGTAGTATTTATTATTGGGTTTAGCTAGAGCTTAGTCTTAGAGGATCAGGTAAACGGGGTGAGAAACATAATGGTAGAACAAACACGTAGTCTACTTTTAGAAGAATTTTCTAAAAATTTATCTTTTTGTTGAAAGTATTACAGATGTCCCCTCCTTTTCCCCATGTTGATCCCCTCCTCCTCACTCCTATCCCCTCCCCAGGCTTTCATCCCACTATTGTCTGTGTTCATGGAAGAATTGTAGCTCTTGTTTGGAATTTCTATAATTCAAAGGTGAAAACCAGGGCAAAGAAAAATAAAGTTGGGCTCTTGAAGTTGGCCTCCACACAACAGCGGTTTTTCTGTTAAGATTGTTGGATTTTGTGCAATTGTGGACTGTCAGATACATTAGTTTCTTTCATAGACTCAATTTTAGAGTGGAAGTACATCCTTGGGTTCCTAGTGATTCCTTGTGTGAGGGAAGTCCAGATGATTGGTAGTCCAGTACAAGAGGTAGTCTGAACACCATGTTTGGGACCTTGGCCTCCATGTCGACACAGTAAGACTGGGCCCTGGCCGTAGAGACTTAGATTTGTGATACACTGTCTACTTCAAGTGGTTAAGAGTACAATGTTTAAGGCAAATGTCTTTGTGTAGTAGAATTATAGTTAAAATATTTTTTCTTGTTTTAGTTTACTTCAAAACTTTTTTCAAACATATATTGCTTTTGTAAAAGAAAAATATTATAAAAATCACTCAGTTTATTATGGTATATGTATGTGATGAGCTGTTATAGACTTCAAAAATTATATTCATGATTTGTGATAATGTTTACAATATAACAGTAAGTGAGAATAAACCCTAGAACACAATCATGTAAATATAATAAACTATCTAAAAATAGGCATTTTTAAAAAGACTGGAAGAGAATGCATTGTAATTATTATTATTTTATTTTTAAAAATTCATGTAACACAAAAGGAGCAGGTAATTATCCTTTAATTTTGTGATCACCTCTGGAACAGATGTGATCACCAACAGATCACCAACTCTTGCACTTGACTGTCATATCTGATTTCAGGTTGCTTAAATACAGTTTCCAATGAATAAAAACAAGGTCTTCAGATAGCTGGAAAAAATATGCAGCTATAGATCTTACCAGTGCTTTCAGGCTATTTTACTGATATCTGTGCCTGCTCTATATCTTACTCATTTTCCTGAGCAACTTTGTTCAGGACACTGAATTAATTCCACAGAATTGTATGTTCCAAGCCCAGGAAAAGAGAAGACAAGGAGATGATTGATTGCTAATCTACCTTCAGCAGAACTTGTTCTCCTTTCTATTGAAGGTCCCAACTGGGAGACAAAATAGTATTACAGAAGTGTAGCCTGGCAGAAAGAAGGCTAGATGTGGATTCGGGATGTCTGTGCCTTGTCTTTGTTTTGCTAGTGACTTACATGATCTCTGTCTAATTATTCTTCTGCACTAATTCTCACTTTCCATATATTTAGAACAAGGATCATTATACAAAATTATTGCTGTAATTCCTTGTGACTCTGACCTCCTGTGATTCCAGATGACGGGAATTAACTCCGGTCCTTAGAAAATGGAGAGCAGTAGGTAGTCTTGCCTACAAAGCTTTCAGGCAAATGTCATGTTTGGCCACAGCATAAGCCATGTCCATTTAGCAATGTTTGCATTTTAAACCATTGAAAGGTTTTGAATTATGAGGTCAAATTCATGTTTGCTTTGTGAGGTATTGTGATGGTTTGCAATGCCTCCCACATGAAATGATAGCGACCGGGGTTTTTAGAAAAGCACATTTAAGGAAGAGGGCCCTATAAATGCCTGCTTTCAGGCCACACCTAGCACATTTCTGTAGCCAATGACAAACTCCTGTCATCTGGGCTGTATAATGGAAAGGGTGACACAAACTTAATTTTCGTGTTGCAAGTGTAATATTATAATTTTTTTTGGGGGGGGGGATCCTTATAGCTTTGCAAAGTATTAATTGCAGGAAATTACAGCATATTCTAGTGAAGTATTATGTCAGCAGCATATATAGCATATAACACCTTTTCCCAGTCTCTCTTGTTTTCACCCCAAGTGTTGCGTTTTCATTTGAAAAGAGATGTGTTAAGTAGTTAGAACTTTGTCTGACTGTGGGGGTGGTGCTGAGTGTGGCTCAGACTGTCTGAAAACAATTAAGCTGTGAAGGGGTGATTTCTTCGTTATGCTTCCTAGAAGTGGGTTTACTGCTTGAAGCATAATGTTGATGTGGATATTCTTTTGGCCATTTCCTCATTTCTAGCTTGTTAGGTTTCATCTTCTAGTCCTAATAAATTTTCCAGCTACAATTTATTTATTGGTTTGCAAGATAAAAAACGAGAGAATTTCATTTCTGATGTGTGGTAGAGTTTAATATGGCTTTCCGATTTCCTCCCATTTTGTTTGAAGTAAATAGGGTAATTACTCACTAAAATTCTAATATCTTTCAGGGCTTTAGGGATGAATCTAAAACAGAACTATATAATGTTTTATTTAAGCAAATCCATGTTCTTATTAGGCGGTTCACCTTAATGTCATTTTTCATAAATAAACTTTGTTTTATTTTTTTTCAAGGGTTACTTAATTAATTTTGTTGTACTACCACAGCCTGACATCTGCATCTGCTAAGGCCTGCAGGATATGATTTGTGGTTTAAAAATAAAAAAATAAATTATTATTTGAAAAATGGTAAATCATTCAGAAATGATACATAAAAATGAATGTAAAAGAGTCCGATGTGCTTCTGTTTTTGTTTCCTTTTATACTGAGCCACATGCACAGTTATGTGTTTGCGCAAAGCATTTGTGCCAGTCATACATCTGATTAATATCGAACTGGGTGTGAGCCTGCTCTGCAGAATCTGCTGCAGCGCTGGCTTCTTGAACTGCTTCTGGTCTCCATTAATTGCAGGGCTTCTCCATACAACCATTGTGTAGATCTGGTTTTACTTATCAAGAGTAGATCTGCTTTTTCTCCTCCTGCCCAGCAAGGTGAAGTGCCTTGAGCTACCAGCTTCTTAGTATTTGGGGGTTCAAGGCATCTTGGGGATTGAAGCTGTCAGCCCTGGAACCCCCAGTGTTTCTGTGCAAAGATTAACATTGCTAGAGCAAATCTTTGGTATGTTTGCTCTACATACAACGCAGTCAGGTTAAACAAGTATTTTACTTTTGAATAAAGTCTTTATCTTAATAATTATGGACATATACTCATTTCCCCACAGCCCTTTCCGACCCTCTCTACTTGGGATAAGAGTAGGTCTAAACTGGTTGTTCGTTTTTCAGCATAGCCTTCATGTTTTCTCTCAGGGCAGGAGGAGGTGAGGGAATGAGGTAGGGGGACAATACAGAGAAGATTTCTATATAAAAAGCAACGCTGCCTTTTCTCCTTAAGAAGGCTCTATTTTTTTGGAAATGAGAATGTGTGAAGGGGTATTTTTGTTGGGTCTATAAGAAGGCCATTTCACTTTCCTAGTAAAAAGAGCTGGCTGCTAAGTAGTAGTTTTAACCTCCACCCTAAAAAAAACATGTTTGGCTGCGTGTTCTAACCAGGCAAAATGTGTTGAATTTAAATGGGACAGCAAGCCTATCCCATTCTGGTCCTCTTGTTGTTACTGTTGTTTTTCCCAGAGCTAGCTTCTGAATCTAGGTTTAAAAGCAGCTGGGAGGTATACTGGTAATTCACAAAATGTGTGCTCTAAGAATATAGGAAAGGTATCTGGGACGAAATCTAAGGAGATACTGCCTCTTCCTTTATGCTACCAGTGTTTGGGAACATTCTCATTACCTTTTTGACTGAAAAAAGTCTTATTACATTCTGAAAACAAACAAACAAACAAACAAACAATAGTAGGTTTTGTGTGTGTGTGTGTGTGTGTGTGTGTGTGTGTTAATTTAACTAACTAGCTGTGAAGTTGTATAAGAGAAAACACTTTGAAAAATGGTCAGAGCTCTCATGTATTAAGCAGAGCAGATGAAATGATTTATTGGGTTTTATACGCATTCTGTAAAGGGTAAGCATTGCTAACGGAATGAGTGGCAGCCTCTGGGAGCTGAACAGGCCCCAGGGACTAGTCTTTGTTCCTCTGGTCTTGACAGGCATGTGTCTCTGTTAAATGAGAGCTTAATTTCTCTCATATGTGAACAATTTCCAAGCCCAACAAAGGCAGCCAGGATGGGAGCTATTTAAAAGAACCAGCACAGGAGGAAGCATTCTTGAAGAAAAGGGATGCTAAAAGGCTAATTACTCACCATGGCTTAGCAACTATTTTATTTTTTCCCTGAGCAAGGTTTATTAACATGGATCTGCCACTTTTTAAAAAAACATAAACACACATTAGAATTACAAGGTTATATTTTTATTCTTTGTGAAATAGCCATTTGCTGATCTCTGCCCACTGAAAAGAGGTGCCCCCATCAGCAGTGGTGGTGCATATCATGGAATATTAATTCACTAGAGGGGGAGGGGAGAGGCTAATATACTTTGGATCCTTTCTCTCTCAAATGGAAGGAATTTAAACTATTTACTAAGCAGCATCCTTGGCTACTGTGAACCCTTTCTTTAGATGGTAATTGCTTAAAGTGTAAAGGGGATTTTTATTTCAACATTTTCTGTGGGTGTTTCAAACTATGATTTGTTTAGTTTGCCTCAATTTCTGGACTCTGCTTTCTGGGGAAAATTCCATATTGTTAAAGAGGCATATGTAGGAGGTTACAGGTATATCTCCACTTACCTTGTTTTTGTAAACTGGATTATTTTTCCCTTTTGACTTGCATTATAATCCTCATTAACACTTTATCTTAATTCTTGACTACTGATCTTTAAATTTCTGTACCTGTCCTTTCAAGCTTGAAATTTTTTTCAGTAGGTAATGACCTATAAATAAACATTTAAATGTATTTATATGGCAACTATTATATTATGACTAGAGGACTGGTGCATGAATTCGTGCACATAAAAAGGAAATTAATTAGAAGAAATATGTTAATATTGCTATTCGCCCTTTTTCTAGAATAGAAGTGTTAACCAAATTCATGATCAACAATGACAGATCAAAACACACACATGCGATTGTTGCCAGCGAAATATATATATAAACTTGCTTAAGTAGACCTGCTTTCTGATTTAGCTAAACTTTTTCCAGCCCAGTGAAGCACCCCAACTTCTCTTTCAGGTAATTGTCAGCAGCACAACAGTATATATCAACACAAAGCAGATTATTATTATAGATCATACAGGGAGAACAAAGAGTAAAATATTTAACTGCAGCAGTGTTTGACTATATTCTCTGCAGTGAGAAAACCTGAAGTCATTTTTAAGGTCCATCATTTCTTACTTGGGTCAAGTTTCTGAGCTTTCTAAATCTCTGTTTTCTGACTAATGAAAAAGAAAATAGGATTCTACTGGGTCTCCTATCTACCTACTCCAGGACTTCTGTGAGGATCAAATGAGATGAGGCACGGGAAAATGCTTCACAGACATTTGGTTAAAGTGTAAAATGTTTGCACCTGGCTATAAAGCAAGTGGTGTTCCTGGGCTACAGAAACTGCAAGGAGGCTAGTTGCTAGGGAGAGGAAGCCGGGTGTTGCTATGTGATGTCACTACCCGGCACCCACAGCCACCATTCCTGGGCTGGGCTGGGCTGTGAGCCGCATTTTGTGCCATGGGGTCTCGGCAACATCGGCTGCGATTTGGTAGGCTTTGCTCTGGGGTGGTGGCAGGGCCTGTGTCCCACTTGGGGAAGCCAAGTGTTGCTTTGTGGGCACCAGATCCACGGTGCCGTTTATTGTTAAATGGCCAGTGTGCATCATGGCAGCTCCTGCATTGAGTGTCTTTCCCCCTGGTGGTCAGTGCGCATAATAGCAACTGGTCCGTTGGTTGGACATTTAGCACATTAGCCGTTTAATAGATAGAGGTAAGAGTACTTAAATATGAGCAATAATCACCTTTTTATTTATCTGTTTTGAATGTTTTTATAACAGACACACCAATTATTTAAGTTGTTCATAAAGAAGAATTTTGAAAATGAACGGTGAACTTATAATTTATTTTTTAAGTATATTTTATTGATTTTTAGAGAGAGAGGAAGAGGGATAGAGAAATAGAAACATAAATGACAGAGAAACATCATCAATTGACTGCCTTCCACACACCCCCTACTGGGAATGGAGCCAGAAACCCAGGCATGTGCCCTGACTGGGAATCAAACTGGTGACCTCTTGGTTCATGGGTTGATGCTCAACCACTGAGCCACACCATGCAAGCAGAACTTATAATTTTTTAAAATATTTTTTATTGGTTTTAGAGAGGAAGGGAGACGGAAAGAGAGATGGAAATATCAATTTTGAGAGAGAATAATTGATTGGCTGCCTCCTGAATGCCCCACACTGTGGGGATCAAGCCCGGGCATGTGCCCTGACCAGGAATCAAACCCTGACCTCCTGGTTCATAGGTCGATGTTCAACCACTGAGCCACGCTGGTTGGGCATAGTACTTATAATTTCTAATGAACACGCTAAAATGAATATTGAGGTTCTGTAGCCAAATTGCTCTTGGTTTATTTTAGAACTAAAAAAGGTGACCTAGGTTTTCTTGGTGATCATTAATAATTTTCTGAATGACCTTTGGTAAATCACTTTTATCTCTAGGACTCAATTGCCTTATATGTAAATGAAGGATTTCCCCCCAAATTCTGAATTTCTATGTTTTAAGGTAAAAATGGATCTCTGAAATAAAATACATAACATGATTTCAGAGTACCTACAATAAATTTCTTTAAAAATCTCCCCCAAAAAACATTATTACATGTCTACATTTACATTTTTTAATATAGAAATATCAGGACATCCTCCAATATGGTACCTTGACTGGCATAAAGCCAGATGTGCAGTATTATCACTTCATGGGAACAAGGATCTACTGGGTATGACAAGCTTTGTGTGGCATAGTAGAAAGGGTGGGAAAGCTGAAGATTTTATTTATAATGATGGACAGCTGACAGATAACTCTTTTGCTTGTATCTGATTATCAAAGAGGTCTTTATGAGTGGAATCAGATCATTTCCACCTGTGTGGTTATTTCTACTAGTATATAGATAGCTCCTGAAAGTGTCTGAGCCTTGTGTATAGCCACGGTGATCTAACTCTGAAGGTGAATTGGGTGGTATTTTTATTAAGAATATGAATGATGACTGTGTGACTTCAAGAAGAAAAAAAAGTAAGCCATTTTCTCCCAGGTGGTTTTTCTTAGCATCTTTGCTTGCTACCCAGAAGTACTGTGGTTTTCATAAGAAGCCATGTTTTAGTAGAAATAACACATGCCAAACCACTTAAACTAATGACTAAGCCATCTTTGTTCCTGATTTGGAGTACATTGGAATATGAAAAACAGTAGGATCTTCAGAAATGAGAGCCAAAGAAAATTCTAGGACCCTTATTTCTGACATGAATTAATTTGATTAAGCTTGCTTTCCCTTTTTATTTAGGGTGTTATCCAAAATGAATAGTTAATATCATTTCTTTATAAATTGCCCCTCTCTTTATATTTCCTGTTCTTAAAAATGAATAATCACTTCAAGTCATACTCAATACCTGTTTTTCCTTTATGCATCATAGAACTACAAATTCTAGTCCAATTCACCTCCAAATGTCTTATATCCATCTTCTGTTTCATTCCTAATATTACTAACATGATGTAGGTCATCATTACCTCATGCCCAAACTGCAGAAATATAGTCTTAAACTGTCTCTTCACCTTCAGTCTACCTCGCTCCACTTCACATTGCACAAATATTCTTCCTAAAGCACACTTTTCATTGTATTTCTCTTTTGTTCAGAAGTCTCCAATGGTGTCTTGTTGCCTGCTATTTTTATTTATTTAACAAATTTTCATTGAGCACTTGTGTTTCTGACACTTTTCTAGACTTTGAGGATATGGCAATCTACAAAAATCTCTGCCCTGCTGAGCTTACATTCTAGTGGAGGGAGGCAGACATAAATGAGAAAAGTAAAATTATAGCATGTTATAAGAATTGCTATGGAGGAAAAACAAAAAGCTGGAGGAAAGTGGGAATGAGATACTGCAATTTTAAATAGTATATTTGGTAAGTCCTTATGAAGAAGGAAATATATGAGTGAAGACCTGAAGAAATTTAGGAAGCAAGTCATGTGGCTATCTGAAGTAAGACCCTTCCAGGTACAGGGAATAGCATATGCCAAGACTTATAGGTCAGGGGAAACAATCTCTAAGGAAAATTAATGGGCAAGTATGGCTAGCAATAGTGGGAGTAATTTTGGGGTGTGAACAAAAGGGAAAAGAGTAGACCATAAGAACAGAAGGGGCCTTTTCACATCATTTAAGCACTTTGGTCTGTAAGTGGGATGGGAGGCCATTGAAAAGAATGTCGTGATCTGATGGGTTTTAACAGAATCATTTTGCCTACTGTGCTGCAAATAGACTGAAGAAGGCAAGAGTAGAAACTTGAGAGGTCAGGAGAAGGCTATTTAGGCAACTTGGACCAGAGCAGTGGACATAAATGAGAAGTGGTTAGATTCTAGATATATTGTAAAAGTAGGGCCCAAAAGATTCAGAGTGAAAGGGAAATAGGAACGTTAAGGGTGACTTTAAGGATTTTGATCTAAAGAACTTTAAAAATGGAGTTGCTATTCACCTAGCTTCTGCCATTCATTGGGAATATTGTAGAAACAGATATCTACAGAGGGTGAGGGTGAGGGATTGTGGTAGGAGGTATGCAGGGAAGATAAGGGGGGGGGGGAATTGGAAGTTTATTGTTGAATTTTTAAGTTGAAATACTTATTAAAGATTCAGGTGGAGATGTTGAAAAGGCAATAGGACATGGAACTCTGAACTTCATAAGAGAGATAAGGACTAGAAATGTATATTTGGGAGTGTCAGGGTGGATGGTTTGGTAAAATTCAAATTCTTAGCTTGAGTTCCATGGTTCTCCATAACATGGTTCCTATTCTAATTTCTAGCTTTACTTTTTGCTAGCTAGTTAACCAAACTTGTTTATGTGTTATCTCCTGAAGATGATTTGTGTTTTCTCATCTCTAAAGTCAATTGTCAAATATTTTTTCTTTCTATTTGGGGAAAAAATGACCATTTTATATATACCCTTTCCCCCCTCATATTGATCTTTGCCTTTTAAAAGCCTAGAATTCCATTAAGGCCCAATTCCACGAAACCTTTTCCAATCACCACCATCCCTCTTCCTGGCCCCATCTAATCATCCTTTTCTCTTCAGAGCCTATACAGCCCCTTGTGTTTTTCTTAATTGCATGCACTATGTTTTAGTTATTTATGCATGTTATATTCCTCCTAAAGATCACAGTATCCTTGAAGACAGAGATCATATTTATTTTTATAGTACCAACACGCTCAGCTTGGTGCCTTGTATATGGAGAAGGATCAGTGACTATTGTTGAATTGAATAGTTGAAATCTTAAATAATTTTAAGGGACAAAGGAGACAATAACAATTACTCTTTCTTCTTTTGAATGCTCATCATGTAATGAAGCAAATATTGCAATTTTTTCTGAAACAAATTATAGTAAAATAGTTAGCTCATGATTCCATGAATTAAATGGAATGATCTGACTGAGGTTAAAACTATCAAATTTGAAGACAGAATATGTTGGTGAATTGGCTGTCCAACTCCTGCTTGATTATATTTGGTAATCTTGATGAAATAAACAGTGTACCCACTCATTTGTGGAATATAATGAACAACATAAACTGATGAACAAAAATAGATCCAGAGACACAGAAGCATTGAACAGACTGTGAAATCTCAGAGGGAAGGTAGGGGAGGATGGGAGTGGGGGTAAGAGATCAACCGAAGGACTTGTATGTATGCATATAAGCATAACCAATGGACACAGACAGTAGGGAGGTGACGTCATGTGCTGGGGGGTGGGAGTGGCTGGGGAGAGGTTAATTGGGGAAAAAGGAGACGTATATAATACTTTAAACAATAAAGAATTTAAATAAAAAGTTAAAACTAAACAGTGTACCTTTTATAAATGAAAAAAAAAACACAATTCTAGTAACCTGTTTAAAAATTATTTTAGTTATCTGTTTGGATTGACTCATGTAAAAATGCTTTGAAAGAGCATATATGACTGTGAATGCATTTATACTACAAAGTTTTAGTACTCTTTTTTTCTATCTTTAAATTAGTGAATAATTTTTATTTATAAAAAATAATATTAAGTCCTTAATATATAATAAGGGATTTTATAAGCTCTTTACAGATGTATTTAGGCCTTTAAAATTCTTCATTCAGCATTATTGAACTTTTTTAAATAATATTTTTAGTGGTGGGTGTGTTAAGATCACACCATGTATGATTTTAAAAAAATAGAGGAGGAGAGAGAGAGAGAAACATGGATGTGAGAGTGAAATATCAATTGGCTGTCTCCTTCATGCCCCCTCCCGGGTCTTGAGCCCCAAACCCAGGCATGTGCCTTGACCAGGAATTGAACCAGCAACCTTTTGGGGCATGGAACAATGGCCAATCAACTGAGCTACTTTGGCCAGGGGAGCATTATTATAGTTTTTGAAAGTAAGTAATGCTATGGTTCCTTGGGGAAACTTCAGAAAAGAATAGTAAAAGCTATGGTTTTTACAGACTAAATTTATTATTTGGTCTCTTTTTAAAGCTTTATATCTTTTATAATTCTTGCTTATATTTTGTTAAAACCAGAAATTTTGAGAGTGGTAGATTTAATCCAATTCTTTAAACACTTATTAAATATCTTAGTACTAAGCTGGAGATACCAGGCAGAAAATATTATATCTCTGCCTTTAATAAGCTCACAGTTTAGTAAGAGAGCCATCTGAAAAATAATCATGTCAAATAAAATGTGTTTTTTCCCATTTAATAATATTCTTTAATTAGCTTTGTTAACTGATCATAGCCTAAGGATTTTAGCTTTATCAACATCAAAGGCATATCCCTTAAATATGATGGTAGTATTTGTGACTTTCAAAGTTATCACACCAAGAATAGTAGCATTGGCTGGAACGCCAGAGAAAATACACTGAAAATTATTCCTCCAAAAGTAGATTTTTAAAGAACTGTTTTACCATTTGTTATTTTAGTAATCAACTATAGGAAAAACCACAGTTAGCAATAAAGAAAAAAAAGAAAGAAAGAAGCAGTTAATTCAGCCTACAGCCTACACTGAATATCTGCTCTGTGTAACATGACTGAAACCTAGGTGTATGAAGGCAATATAGGAAATATGAGACATACTGTTTTTCTCTCAAAGAACTCTTAAAGGAGCCAAGAAAACAAAATGTTCATATATTTTAAAATGTGAGAGCAATTACAGAGCATCTTGTCAGCAAGTACAAAAACACTGGCTGTAAACTAAATGGCTAAATGCTACAGGTCCACCAACTATAATGATTCAAAGTAAAAAGTTACAGACCAAGCAAGAGAGTGCTTTGCAAACTTCTTACTTGCCTTAAATTGAACACAGAGTATAATGTACTTTTCAACAAGGTACCGTTAATGTGTTATTTGAGAATTTCTAGAGGCTCAACTCTTCTTTGTCTTGCAACCAATCTGTTTCAGAAATGGAGGGCCTTAAACACATTAGCTGGTTCTGTGGTTGAGTCCGTCACAAGTATACCTGTCAATGCCCAAATGTTTCCCAGAGGACATACTATATCCCATATGATCAGCTGCAGCTCACAGGAGCCACAGAGGAAGAGTCTGCAGGTTGTTATCTTGCTGGGATTAACATTGTCTTTGGGTTCGCCTTAGAAGCCAAATCCATGTGGTGTCAAGGCTCTGGGAGAATAGTTTAACCTATGACTTATGAGGACTTTACTCAAGATTTATTGACAAGATTTGTTTTTCACTTTGAGGGAGAGATACTTTTTATCTTGAGATTTGATCTGGAAAGTTTGTGTGGAAAGAATGTTTTCCTCTCTCCAGTTTTTGTTTCTCCTGAGATGTTGGCTGAGAAAGCCTGGTTTAGACCTTTCTTGGTCAGATATATATTTTATCAGTAGTTTTAATCTTTTAAAAAGTATCTATTTTTATTGATTTCAGAGAGGAAGGGGGAGGGAGAGATAGAAACATCAATAATGAAAGAGAATCCTGCATGCCCCAAATGGGGATCAAGCCTGAAACCCAGGCATGTGCCCTGACTGGATATCGAGCTGTGACCTCCTGGTTCATAGGTTGAAGCTCAACCATTGAGCCACTGTGCCCAGGCAGTAGTTGAAATCTTTTTAATATGCTTCTTTTCTATCATTTACTTCTCCTTTTAAAGCTTTCATATATAAAGGGTATAACAAAAAGAACTATAGGGAAGTCAGCTGTTCGTGCTGGAAGGGATCCTCTGGATAACCAGATCACTGACTTGCAAGTTTTATTCAGACTAATAAAGTAAGACGTGTATTTCACAGCACTACCTGGTACATGTATTCAGCACAACACATATGCAGATATAACAGAAACAAATTTCACTAAATGATACTTGCCTTCTACATGGGCTCTGCATATGAGATCTTTTCTATTTCTTACTTGGTCTTCTCTCTCTCTTTTTTCATCCTCTTCTCTAGTACTCTTCTCTTCTCCTCTTGTCACACAATCTATTATTTTTAACTTTCTTGATTTTCTCTAAATATCTTTCTTCTCTTCACTCACTTTTTCCTTTTTCTCTTATTTCTTTCATCTTCTCTCTACCTCTATACTCTTTGCCCTCTCTCTCCTCATCTTTTTTCTTTATATTTCCCCCTCTTCTCTTCTATTTTATTATATTTCAAAAATGTTAGCTCTGTTCCCATTAATTGTTCACAACCACAAAGTTTGGAAAACACTGACCCAGGTCAAACCACTTACTTTTCACATTAGGAAACTGAGGCTGATAGAAATGGAGTTTTCTGAGAGCACATGTTATGTCCTGGAAACACCTAGTTATTAACTAGTTATAACAGAGTTAAGTTTAGAATATAAGGTTTTAAAGATCTCCAAAGAAACCAAAACATTCCAGGTTACATGGATATCTTACTGAACTTCTGAACTGAATTCTCTCTGTATTAAAGAATACAACATATAGCTAGTTGAAATTATAAGCAAGAATGTCTAAGTAAAATTTTGGAATTTCTTACAGCTTGAGTTGACAAGGTTGCTACCATTATGAACTTAAAATTTTTGTTTTTTTCTATGCAAGCAACAGTTATTACAGTTATGTATAAAAATTGAAGGAGTTTAAAGGCCCATTATATATAATTGACAAAATCCTTGCATTAAATTTAAGACAAGGAAGCAGGAGAATCTATTGATGTATTTTCATAGTCCCAGGAAGGGGTATGAGGGTAATGACTATTAGCAACCAGAGTCTGATAAAATAGCTATAAGTTCAGCCACAAACATATCAGTTAGTATGTTTGAACAGGGAGTGTCAAAGAAACATGCTAAGACCAAGGTCAAGTGAGAACAACAAAAATCCTAAAATTCATTTTTTCAGTAAATACTGCCAAGTGCCAGGTACTATGGTATGTCAAAAGACAGAAAGAAAGAAGACTGAGAAACATTAACATATGTGGTAGAGACCTGACTTGACTAAGAGTGGTAAAATTACTTAAAAGGGGTGTAGACCAATATGGTTACTTCTAACATAAAGATAGTAAAAAGAAGAATCTTTAATCTTTATATTGAAGTGGAGTCATTCACAAATCTATCAAAGAACACGGAAGATATACTAGCTCTTGGAATGAAATTATAGACTAAAGAGAAAAAATAGTTGTGGAGTATTTCATTTTCTTAAACTAAATTCTGTTCAGACTTCTAAATTTTTCTTCCTCCCTGAGATCTATTAGAAATAATGATTGGAAAAGCACACTGAGCCCAGAGGGTTAATTTCTGGTTGTGAATTACTTGACAATATTTCTAAATTAGTAAAAGAACCTTTGTAAGTGAGCTTCTTTTTGAATTCTTCCCATTAATTCCAAATTCTCAGCAAAACTACAAAAAATTTTTAACTCTTGATCCAAAACCAATGATATCGATTAATTAAGTGACATCTAGTAATTCTACCTAAAGAATTAATGAGGTTGGGCCTTTAGGCCTCAAAATACACACTCACTCCTGAGCTTCCAGCTGAGTTGGATGGACTTTTGTTCAGCCAGGATAGTTCAACTTCTTTTTGTACCAATCTGGTTTCTTCCTCCTTCTCAATTACGGTGTTGTCTCTCACAAATATCTTGTACCCTAAACCTTCTCTCTATGTCTGCTTTTAGAGAATCCAACCTGCAGCACCCCTATATGTATATGTTAGTATTATGTCATGGCATTTCTTAAATAATTTTTTAATTGATTTTTTAGAGAGAGAGAGGAAGGGAAAGGAAGAGAAAGAGAGAAACATCAATGTGAGAGCAAAACATCAATTGGCTGCCTTCTCCAGGCCCCCCTTACCCCCAACCAGGGATGGAACCCACAACCCGGGCATCTACTCTGACCAGGAATCAAACCAGCCACTTTTCGGTGCATGGGATGATGCCCAACCAACTGTGCCACACCGTCCATGGCATTTTTTTAAAATCAGATCTTGCTAATAATATTGAGCCCTGCACTTTTGATATGATAGTCCCCTTTTATTATTTTCCTCCAATGACTTTGTCTATGGCTGACTGTTTTGAAAACAAACAAACAAACAAAAAAACTTCATTTGTTGTTTTGCTTCATCTTTCATTGCCTGTCCCCAAAATTCTGCCATTTACAAATATTGGGTAATGAAATTTTACCTACCCCATTATCAAAAGTCTGATTGTTCTATATGAATGAACCAGGATGGGAGGTTTCCAGACAGAGTGTCTGTACAAAGGTCTACAGTGATGAATGACATTGCATGTTGGGGAACTGCAAATATATGAGTTTCTCAGGAAGTCTGGGATGTCGTGCAGGTGTTCAGGTGTGGCAAAATGAAGCTGAGGTGGAACTATGTACTAGCTCTTCAAGGGTCTGTATGAAAAATTAAGAACCATTCTTTAGAAAATTTATGAAATGAAATGAAATATTTATTTCAGAAAGATCACTCTGATCACAGTGTGGAAATAGTCTGAGAATGCTGAAAGTAGAGTCAGAGAGAACATTTAAAGTCCTATGGAAGAAGAAAAGGTCCTATCCAAAGGAAAAGAAATGACGGTATCTGAGCAATGGCAGTGGTAGGGAGAACAGAGATGAGATGGATTTGAATGATGCTGAATAAATAAAATCTATAGGATTAGTAATTGATTGGAAGTAGGGGGAAGAATAAATTTAAATGAATCCTCATATTTCTTCATTGATTGATAGAGTTGACAGCTCTGTTTAAAAGGATTGGTATTTCTTTAATTTCACAAATATTAATTGGGTGAATACTATGTACTAGGCACTGTTACAAGCACTGATAATATAGCAGGGAACAAAATTGACAAAGTTAGGGGGGCTAGAGACTATAAATAAATAGATAATATTATGCAATGATGAGTTCTATGGAGAAAAAAATAAGTTAAGGTTAAGTACGCGTAGAGAGATATATATTACTAATTTATAGAGGTTAGTCAGAAAGATCTCCTTAAGGGAATTATTTGAATAAGTTGAAGGATGAGACATGGATATTAGGGTAAAAGTATTCCGGGAAAAAAGAAGCATATTACAAAGTATGTGAAGTAGGGGTGTGTTTGGCACATTTTAGGAGCAGCAAGGAGGCCAGTAGAGATAGAGTGGACAAGGGAAGGGGAAAGGCGATATGTGGTGAGGTCAGAGAGGTATGGGATAGATCATATAAGGAAAAACACAGGAAGATGAGCAGATTTGAAGGGTTGAATGAGATGAATTATCCAGGTAGGTATGCATACTAGATGTTGGACATGTAGGTTAAAAACTTGGGAAGGGCATCTGAGTTAGAAATACAGATTTAGGTATTATTAGCAAATAGCTGATAATGAATTTGTACAGAAATATAAGGGTGAGAGGAGAGTATGAAGCAGAAGCTTTGGAAACTCGAACATTTAAAGCATGGATTGAAAAAGCAATGTGAGCACGTGATGGAGATAGCAAAGAAGAAGCAGTGGAAACAACTCTGGTAAACTTGTTACCAAAAAGTTGGTAAAGGGACTAACTGACTGATCCTCATCAGTTCATCCCTGTCAGAGTCAATCATGAAATATTTATTGAGCATCTACTACAAAGTATCACAATGAATATAAATGCAATAGGTTGTAAAACAGTAGTGTGGTATACAAAATTTATTTAAACCTATTCATTTTGTGTGTGAGACAACTATAACCAAAGAGTAAAGTGACATGCTCTGATTCACATATGAGGCAAGACTGCAATCCAAGCCTTTGGATTCTTCTTTCTGCTCTGTCCTAGTCCATTCAGGCTGCTATAACATAAATGCCATGGACTGGGTGGCTCAAACAGAAAACATTTATTTCTCACAGTTCTGGAGATTGGTAAATCCAAGATTGAGGCACCAGCCAATTCAGTGTCTGGTGAAGGCCCATTTCCTGGTTCATTCATGACTGTCTTCTTGCTGTGTCCTCACATGTCAGAAGGGTTGAGGGAGCTTTCTGCTGTGCCTTTAATAAACGCACAAATTCTACTCATGGAGGCTTCACTCTCATGACCTAATCACTCTCCCAAAGGCTCCATCTTCAGGTACTATCACCTTGGGCACGAGGATTTAACACAGGCATTTTAAGGGGACAAAACATTTAATCTATAGCATGCTCCAATACACTTGACTTTAGACAGGGAAAGAGCATACTATATTGGAGGAATTGTAAAGAACTTTCTGGGTCTTTAAAAGCTAGGTAGAGGTTGGATATTTGTGGAGAAGGGAAGAATAGTATGAGAGTGAATATTAGAGCAAAGAAGTGAGAATAAGCTTGGTGTATATAGCATTTAAAAAGACATCCTTCTGGCCCTTGGTTGGAGCATCATCCCGTACACTGAAGGGCACTGGTTGGATTCCTGGTCTGAACACGTAACTTAGTTGCAGGTACATATGGGAGGCAGTCAATAGATCTCTCTCTCTCTCCCTCCCCCCCCCTCCTCTCTCTCTAGAATCAGTAAGCATGTCCTCAGGTGAGGATTTTAAAAAATCCCCAGAACCTGAAAAGACATTTTAAAAAATCCTATATAATAAAAGCCTAATATGCAAATTGTCCCCTCGACAGGGCGTTCAACCAGGGGGTGGGGCCAGTGGTTGCATTGGCAGCAGGCAGGCAGCCAGGGGAAGGGAGGCACCCTGGATGGCAGCCAGCAGCTGCTAGGGACCCTACACGTGCACTAGGCCCCTAGCAAAAAATAAAAAGATATCCTTCTGTTCTATGGTAGAGGGATTTTTCTTAGGGACTGAGGAAGATAAATTTGGTCAGAATAAAGACTGTGGAGTGGGAAAGCAATAGGGGATTATTTCAAAACTAGTTCATCTTTAATAAAAGTATGCTGTTGAGGAAGACATATATACTGGACTGTCAAGTGTATGTTAATATCAGAGTTAATGTTTTTTAAGTGATTGCTATATATTAGGTGCTACAGTAAATGCCTTATATCTATTATATTACTTAATTAATACAATAATTCCCTATTTGGCAGTGACAAAATGGAGGTTTAAGAGAGGTCAAGCAACTTGCCTAAGGTATAAGTGGCAGGGTCAGTATTCTAACCTAATTAACAACAACAGCAAGCACTTATATAGTGTTTACTGTTTGTTGAATGCTATTCTAAGACTTAAGTCATATTAACTTATTGGACCCTCAAAATAACCCTATAAAATAGGTAATATTATCCCCATTTATAAATGGGAGAAGTTAGGCACAGAGAGGTTAAGTAACTTGCCCAAGATCATACATTTAATAGGAGGTGAGATTTACACTTACTCTGGCTCTAGAATATGTGCTCTTAACCACTGCCTCTCTATATGAATCTGAAACCCTAGCTCCTACTCACTATGTTACTTATATCTCTCAGAACAGAATTTTTAAATTTTTTTTACTGCAACCCAGTAATCCAGGCAGGTGCCCTTTATTGGAAATTGAACTAGATACCTCTCAGTGCAGAGCAGGATTTTTTTTTCTTTCTTTCTTTATTTATTAATTTTTTTAGGGAGAATGTAAGAGAGAAGGAAAGACAGAGAGAAATATCCATGTGAGAGAAACACATCAATTGGTTGCCTCCTACAGGAGCCCTGACCAGGGCCCGGGCCAGGGAAGAGCCTGCAACCAAGGTACATGCCCTTAAATGGAATCGAACCCGGGACCCTTTGGTCCCTGGCTAATGCTCTATCTGCTGAGCCAAACTGGCTAGGGTCAGAGCAGAGTTTTTGATTGAGTTACTTGTAGACTCATTTGTCAAATTGGGAATTGGACATAGAGATTGGCCTAGGAAATAACTTCAAAGGAAAACAATGAGATTTTTTTGCTGACAGTCTGACATACCCCCACAGTTAAGCAAAGAGGGTAATCAAGGACCACATACAGAAAAGGAGCAATAGTCTCAAATGGGGAAATTTACCAGGTTCACAGCTTATAAATGAGGAATGTATGAATAAGAACTAAAATATGTGCAGCCCAAACCGCCCCACTACAAATATTTGAACACTCCCTGAAAGACTAGTTACCCAGGCAATGCCTGGTTACAAACTCAAGGTGCAGATTTATCAAGGTAGGTAGGTATCTTGTGTGCTAGTCTGTGCAGTTTATACAGCTATACGTGGAGAAACAGAGACAAAAAATTTGAGGTACATATCACTAGAATTTTGTTGTGTCTTTAGGTAAAACTACTTTGCATATTTTTCATGGGAAGATACTAAGTGGTTTTAAAAATCAATTAAACTATGGTTGAATGATTCAGAAGACCATTGTACTTAATTCAGAGCTTGGTGATTAGAAAAGGTCTGATTAAGGGACAGGGAAGAACCACTTAAAAGACAAAATGAGGGCACCAGAGAGAATCATCAATAGTTCATTTCTGTAGGTTCCATACAATTTAAAGTGAGGCTTTCTAGGCTGGTAAAAAGATACTGTGCAGGAATATGTAGCATAAAGGGGAAATGAGACAAAAAATTGGAGAGCTTTTTATAATTTATTGCAGCATTTTAATTGGTGGGAGGGGCCATGTTCTTATTCTAGTGTGATGTTTGTTAGCAATTGCTCCCTCCCTCCTTTTTTTCTTTCATTCATAATCTTCTGTTGTACTCTTATTTTAATTTTTCATGTTTTGTAAACTCCATGTAGCATCCTGATTACAGCATAGTTTTTTGATAATATTAAGATAAAATGTGTGGTGCATGTTCATTGTTGGTCTCAAGTTAACTGCTATGAATTGCATTTGTCCAATGTAAAAATACAGAAAAGAGGTTGCAAAGCTTTGGGTAGTGATCAGCCACTATAAGGAAGATGGGACTATGATCTGAGCCAAGAGAAAAAGTCACAATCTTACATTACTTTGATATTCCTTTTTTTTTTTTATTGGGCATCATCATCCAAAGCTTTGTGTACAGTGCCATACTTTGTTATCCGAAAAGTAGAATTTAAAATGATTCTTGGATTAGAATTAATTAGTGATATTGTTTGGCATTTTGCAGAGAAAAGAAGGTTGAACTTTATTATATTTCTCTTTGGGATTTCACATTTTGACTTTTAAAAATGTTTAGTTTTCCTCAGCATCTTGTCAGCATCAAGCCAGAAAACGAATTTACATCTTGCTAGCACTGTTTCAGTTTGGGGCCACATATCTGCCTCACTAGCCTCTTCAGTTCTGTGGGCATTTGGGCAGAAGTGACAACTAGAAGATTTAAGCATGTTTTGGGCAGGGAACTAGAGCTTTATAGTCACTACTGCTGACTGTCCCCTCTGAGACACAAGGAGCTCAAGTTCTGATGAGCCCAGGGGGTTCTAGTCTCAGATATGTTTAGTTGCTCATACTGGGCTTCCTGGAGAGTGGGGTAGGTTCTTAGGCTGTTTTCTTTGGGGTGACTTGATAAGATATTTTATCAAGATGGTCCTATCAGAGAGAGTTGACTCTTTTGTTCTTAGGGTTAGAGAAACTTACTCTTTATTTCCCTGTGCAGTACTTCTTTGTAGGGTGATACATTACCAAACAAATGTGGGCAACTATCAGTTCACAAATCTTTTCTCTTTCTTGAGGCTATGACTTTCTTTTCCTTAAACAAGTAACTAATGTAACAATGCTGATATTTTTGTTTCAAGGTGCACCTGTGCATGCATGAGTGGATGTGCATGTGTGTGTCTAAATTAAAACATGTAGCTAGGTGCCTAGCTGGTGTGGCTCAGTGGTTGAGCATCGACTCATGAACCAGGAAGTCACAGTTTGATTCCCAGTCAGGGCACATGCCCGGGTTGTGGGCTCAGTCCACAGTAGGGAGCATGCAGGAGGCACCTGATTGATGATTCTCTCTCATCATTGATATTTCTATCTCTCCATCTCCCTGCCTCTCTCTGAAATAATAATAGTAATAAAAAAACCACACATTAAAACAGGAAGCTAGAAAGTTGAGAGGAATGTAATACTGTTAATTCAGTCACTACACATTACATAACCAAATCAAGTGTTTATCAGGAACATCTTAGTTTGTCCATTAACATTAGTAGTTTGTGTTAATGAGGGAGGATGCTCTTTAAATTTAAATACACACACAACCCAAAGAAGACAGTAAATAGATTGTTGTTGTTTTATTTCTGTAACTTATTGAAGGTCCATAGTCAAATTCCATTGGTCTGTGTTGAGTTACCTTTTCATTTGTTTGTGAACTAAGCATCTGTGCCTCAGTGATCTCTAGGCAGCCTTGGGGTTCCAGATACAGAACAGATCTGTCTGTGGGTGGGGCCAGACATGCCTGTGACTTTTGACCATTGAAAACGAAGGAAAACATTTGTGGTAAGAAACAACAGCACATGCTTGACCTCCAAAGCACACACATCTATAAATGGATAAAAGTGACTATTTAAGGTTGCTTCAAAAAAGAACCACTGTGTCTACAAAGAAAGAAACCCTAATTCAATGTTTGAAAAAGCAAACTATGTGTGGATGAAAGAACATGTTTTTGTTAAAAACATCTGTGGTGTTCCCTATGATGTATTTGATCCTGGTGGTAAATCAACAAAGTTAAGTATTAGAGACAAAATTGACTTTTGACAACTTATCATGTGATAAATAAGATTAATTAAATCCAAAAGATCTCAGGGCTGTGTTTAAACTGGTGTTATTTTGGCTAATTGCCAGATATACAAGATGAAGTCCTCACCTCAAAATTAGACATTGCTGGGATTTGTTATCCGGCAGTTGCGGTTTGTCGTGTATATGTTCTTTGTACTCTCATTTTTATTTCTACCTTACCACTGTGTTTCCTAGAGGTGGTCTCCTCACTATCATAAGATAATTGCCACCAGGCCTAATTTTACAGGATTGAATTTTTCAACTTGCCAGACTTTTACATAATTGTACTATAGCATGATTTATAGACTGCATTGCTCATGTTTTTGAAGATGTAAGAGATTCAATACCCAATTTTATGAGTTTATTTTCTTTCTCAAATGCTGAAATGATAAATTATGAGCTGAAGTCCCCCTGATCAAAAGTAAAATTCACAGATACAGATAATTAGACATGAATTTTTTAACTCAATAAATTGGGTTGATGAGATTAACTGAAGGCAACAGTAAAACACTGTAGAGATTTTTGTCAAAGGAAGCTATGTTATGCCAAAAACAGTGAGTGGTATGAGTTATTAGGTGATGAATTTTAAAAGTAGTGTCCAAATGTAAATAGTGAAATCATTCAAAGTATTACTCAGCAGCTGCAAGAGCGATAGGAAAGATTGACATTACAAATTTAGTCATTTCTTAATCACTTTCGTTAGGCACTGTTGTCAGCTCCAAGAGGCAAAATTTCATCTTGATTTAAACCCATAATGCTAATAGTTGAAACCTAGAAATTGTCAAAATCATTTGCTTGCAAAATACCTATAGATCATCTTAGACGTTTCTGTGACCCAATGTCATAAAAAGATGCAAAAATATATTGCATATGTCATCAAAGGAAATTTTCCATTCCCCACTTATGTGTTACAAAGGAGATATTATTTACTGTAAGATCAAAAGGTATTAATTAGCTGCCTTTGGTTTAGATAAAATTGATTGTTAAGGCAGAAAATAGAGGATAATACGAGTCCTATTCTGCTGTAGCCTCCCAATAAAAGAAGCAGTGACCCAACTCATTAGCCCTTTGATTTAATATATTGACACTTGGGTGGGAATAATTCCGTTTAGTGGCTTTTGCTTCCCAGGGATCAATTTAATTAGTTATAAAATGTGACTTCTTGTCAGGAGCTAGAAGAAATGCTGACGTTAAATAAAGTCATACGCAATTTAAACAATAAAGCTATCGATGCCTGGTTAAAAGTTAATGATGCAAAAAAAATGGCTTAATAGAGACAACCTCAGCAGTGAAAGTGATGCTAGGAAAATTAAGCTAAGTGGATGAATGAGGAATGGTGATGTTGTTGAATTGTTAAAACAAATTCATGGCTGGGCTGATAGCTGGCTAGGTTGTAAGTACATATTTTTCAGCCTGGGAGACAGAACTAGTTCTAGATTCTTTGCTTAGTACTTCTTCATGTGAGTTTCATGTGTTTATAGGTTTCAGGATCCAGGGAGGGAGGAAATCTTGCTTAGGCTCTTTGGATTAGAAATGAACATGAAACTTCACATTTCAGAGGGTAAAGTGTTACTTATGACCATCCTGTAATGGCTTCCATGAAGTAGTCTCACATACATCCTGGAGACTGGGCCCTAGCATCACTAAAAAATGCCACTATAGGAACATTGCTGGTACAAGCCCATTGTTATTTGTGTGAAAATATTTGAGATGAACTCTGGATCTGCACTTTGGCTTGCCAGCTTTCAGATTTCCCTCCTTCTAGATGATGGTTATTGCAAAAGTAGTTCATCCCAATTTAGAGAAATGTAACCTTCTTTACCTAAGTGATTATTTAATGCCAACTCTTTTAAATCATCCCTGTAATAAATTAGTGTTATTTTATGCCTCTGACTGTCCATACAATGGCTTCACTGCAAACTTATATACTTGACACAATCAATACCCTTATGCTAACGAGTGACGATCTGGCTTAGAATTTAGTAACTAGATGAATCTCTGAAAGGCTCTCTAACTCCCTGACTGAATCATAGACTTAACATCAACTAATTACTTCAGTCAACTCAATTGTTTGGGAATGGTGTAGTCAAAACAACCAGTTGGCTGACAAAATATACCCTGGTTTCTGCTGGTATATATACACGTACCACAAATGCCTCTCTTTTGGCATTGGCTGCTGCTAGGTCACTAACACTAGTTAGCTAAATAAAAGATAACCACATTTTATTGTAAGACAAAATTTATATCTAACTTCTCCAGCTGTTGCCTTTCTAAATCATTTGCTCATTAGCTAAAGATGAGGCATATGTTTAAACTTGATGAGTTTTAAAAGATTTTTTTTTCTAGCCAAAGGAATTGACATAAGTGTTCTATAGCTAAATTTTGTAAAGCAACCAAAGAAGTGTTTTTCTCTTTTCTGGTTTTGCTCCTAATTTATCTGCAGGCTCTGACGTCAGTGGGTGGGAATAGGAGAGCAAATAAGCTGGGTTGTGGAAAGGAAGACGAAATGGGAGTTTATCGTCTTAATGCTCTATCAGCCTCCTGTAACCCCACTGTGTAGCGAAGCACACATTCTCCCAGCCTCTTCTTCTGGGAACATACTGAAAAGTTCAAGATTGGAAATCTTGGGCAAGAGCTCACTGTTTTGGAAGTATTTTTATTGGATATTTTTCTCTGCCAGTTCAGCTGCCAAGGAATTACAGTAGAGTCTACAGTAGACCATCAAAGCGCAGTGTACCTATCTAGGAAAGTCAGTGAATAACCGACCTTGTCAGTAAACATACAATAACTGGTTGAAATTAAAACAGAAAAGCTTTGAACTTCCAGTGAAATTTGTATATTAAATTGTGTTGGAGCTGAAATGAGGTGGAGCTTCATTTGTCATTCCATTTGTATAATGTACGTGCACACACTGACAGGAAGGACACGGGGTAGTGGACGTTGAAGGGGTATTTTTGAGAAACAGCTGACCCAGTTTTACCCAACAAAATGGCTCTCAGAAGCCTCCTAGGGAAGAAGAAGCAATTTGCAGGCAAATGAGAATGCTTACGTAATATTTGGTAAAAACATTAACAGTAGCAAACACGTAAGAAAACAGAAGAGAATGTTGCTGCGAACAAAATCTGTGCCAGAGACAAGTTTTCCACTGGGGTGAAGGTTATCTTTTTTTCTTTCCTTCTTAATGTTGGGGGAAGGGCAAATAACTGAGGACAAGAGGGAAATTGTGGGGGACTGATGTTAGATAAACTATTTTGTCTTTGTGTTGACATTATATTGGCTGCAGCCTACACAGAAAGGATGCCTGGAAAAAAGTAAGGAGAGAGAGGCATTAATATTTTTTAGTGTGCGTGGGTGCGCCAGCACTGGAGGGGCCCGTGTTTTCTTAGGGCTCAGATGGCAAAGCTAAGCATTCAGCCTACGGCAGGAAAAAAGTGCCTTTTTTGTTTTCTGACGGCAGAGTCCAGGCATTCCCAGGGGAACACAATGAATGGCCCATTTTGTCCAACACGGTTTCATAGACATAGATTTCTTGTTTTTTCATAATTATTCTTGCCCGTCATTGGGTGTGCACATGACATTTGAGCGTGTTTTAAAGTCTTAACACACTCATGTGCCTGCAATAAAGTTACTCATAACAATCCCGGCTTTCTCCAGACAACAGAGCAGGGTCTGTTGTTTTCACAAGTCACAGCAGCTGGGAGGCAGTTGTGAAGACAACAGCTTAATCTAGCTGGAAAATACAGGAAGAAGAGCGTATACACTAAATTTCCTCCCATATTAGTCAAACAATGAAGAATTTTTAAAAAATGGCTATGGGTGGTCCTACTCAATCACTGATTGGCAGAACGTCCTTTACATTTCTTTAGAAGGTTGTCTTTCAATGTTAAGGGTCTACAAGATTACATTCATCATATTTGTTAATCAGCTAAAAGGCAGGCTGAGAAAGTAACACACAGACACATTTCAATGGCCGAAGAAGGTTATTACAGATCATTGTGGTGTTTTTTTTTAAAAATAATGTGTTTAGTAGCAGTTGGTGTTTGTTAAAAGGATGCTATAACCAAGCTGGTATGAAATAATTGTTAATCTCCTTTGAAAGGTGTGTGAAAGTGTAACAGATTCATGGTAATTTGCATCTTCATGTCAGGCTGTAGTTCTGGTTTGCAGTCATTAGCAAGTTTTAGATTTCACACTGGATAGCAAAGTTTAGGGACTAAGAGAAGTAACTCAGAAAGATTTAGATCTGACCTGGAACATGGGAGTGGTAAACTGGCTGTGCTCTTCTGGGTGCCGAAGTGAACCAAGTTATTTTTATTTCATGTGGAGGGCAAGGGATAGGAAATGTGAGAAGTACAATAAAAAGAAGGAAACTTTTTCATGTTCATCTAAGCTTTCTTTTTGGGGGGAAGGGATTAAGCAGGATTTGGGGAAGGAAGTGGCTTAAAGAGCAAGATTGCCAGTGCTCTGCTGAACTATTTCAAACTCCACTACCCTTTTCCCTTCAAGGAAACATTTTGTGAAAGAACTTCCTATGGACTCTTTAAAAGATAGCTAGGTGACATGAAAGTGTTTGGTCTCTAAGACATAATGGTTTTATTCATATTTTATTAGGGAGGGCTGATGATTTTTACCACGTAACTCGTCTTATCACCTTTCTAGGCCCTCGCAACATCTGAATAAATATTATCTCATTTCATTCCCATTCTTGGTGTGAAGATACTATCCCCTCCTGAATGGTTCTCCATGGAAATAGAATTAAGAAATCCAAATGCCTCTCTGGAACATAGGATGACCGTCATTGTCTTCTTTTATGCTGAGCTTGGAGACTTATTTCCCCCTATTATTTATTTATTGGGCACCTACTCTAATTTTCCTTAAATTTCTTTTTGAAAACTATTTGTTTTATTATTTCCTCTTTATTTTACACATCTCTCCCCTTTTCTTGGCAGAACAGAGAACTAAAGGCCCAATAGCCAGGGTTTTGGGTATCAAGATCTAATGCAAAAGTCAATCCTTTCATTGTCCTTGCTCATATTCACCTTGTTAGCCTGAATACCAAAGCATAATGAACTATGTACATACCTTTATGTTAGTGTTTACCACCTAAGCTTAAAATTTTAGTAACAACTCTCATTTCTGGTCTTATCTACCAGTCACTGGATCAGTTTCTTTACGTATATTTTCATTAATCTTCATATGATCAATATGCAACAATGTAGATGTTATCCTCCCCATTTGACAGATGAGGAAACTAAGGTTACACATCTAGTTAGTTAGAGCCATCTGTCATATTTAGGTCTGTGCAGTGTCAAAACCTGTGATCTTACTACTATATTATACTGCCTCACAGTTAAATGAAAGGGGGCGGGGAATAGCAGTGCCTAATTAACAGGTAATAGGGACATAAATCTAAAGATAACAGAGTTCCCCTCTCACTTTCTAATCCAATCACAGAGCCAATTGAGGAAGATAGCTGAATGTAGTGACAGCCTGGTGGGGGTTGAGAAAAATGGCTTATGAGGGTCATGGCTCCATAAGAGTTGGGGCCAACTAGATGAAGGCTGCCAAATGGGCAAATGGCTTGGTAGCATCATGAGATTGATTGGTAACATATAGGAGTTAGGGAAAATAAATGTTTACATACACATAAACATACATGCATACACAAATTCATACATATGTACATATATGTATACATACATTCTTATATAGAATTATGTATGAATATACACACATACACATATAATGGGAGCCAGTTTTTTTAATTTAATTTTTTATTGAGATATAACTGATCTATAATATTATATTAGTTTCAAGTGTACAACATAATGATTTAATATATATTTGTATATATTGCAAAATGAACACAATATGTCGCTATATACAGTTAAAATTGTGAACTTTCTTTTTCCTTGTGAACTTTTAAGATTTACTTTCTTGGCTACTTTCAAATATGCAAAACAGTATCATTAACTATAATCACTACATTGTATATTATATTCCCATGACTTATTCTTTTATAACTCGAATTTTGTAGCTTTTGAACCCCTCCTCCATATTGCCCACTCCCCAACTCCCTCCTCTATGACTGTCAATCTATTTTCTGTATCTGTGAAATGTCCTGGAGCTTGGTGTTTTGGATTCTTTTTAGATTCCATATATAAATGAGATCATATTGTATTTGTCTTTATTCTGTTTCATTGATCTTTCTGTCTTTTTTATATCAATACCATACTGTTTTGATTACTCAAGCTTTGAAGTATAGTTTAAAATTAGGGCACATGATGCCTCCAACTTTGTTCTTATTTGTCAAGATTGCTTTGGCTATTCAAGATCTTTTGTGGTGCCATAAAAATTTTAGGGTTTTTTTTTGTGGTTTTGTTCTTTTTATGGAAATGCCAATGGAATTTTGATAGTGTTTAATTTTTTTTAGCGAGAGAAGAGGGTTATTATAATTATGGAACAGAGGAAGGCAAGAATAGTTTGTGGTAATGGATTGAAATTGGAAATATTGATGTGATTTTATGGTTATATATATATATATACACACACACATATATGTATATATGATATATATACATATATATCAGTATGTTGATATAGACATATTTAGATATATAGAAGTGAGTGTAAGTATAAATGTGTGTGAATATGTATACTATATACAAAAATATATTTCTAAGCTCTGTTTACTGAGAGGGCTAAAGTAGTAAATTATACCCAGTAGTAACTAACACATCTTGCACCCAGATTTTGTTTCTAAATATCATTCTTCTGAGAGCAAGTCTGGAGTAGGGAAAATACCAGATACCTTGGGAACATCTTATTATTCTATAAAGTAAAGAATTATAGGGACATAAAAAGGGTTCAAATTCATCCTGAAAGGGCAACTGGTTCCATATCGGACACAAGTAAGAATATAAACAAAACAAAACCTCCAATGAATTTATTCAATTTAATATAATTGGAATTTACCAATCCACACTGATATGTAAAGTAAATGAAATATGAAAGACGGAAGAGAAAGCTCTTCTTTATTAGCAGAGTGTCAAATAAAAAAAGCTCAGGAAATTATGGAAAGAAATCACCACTTGGTAACCATCATAATAATAATGAATTCAGATAAGAGCCATGAAAAGATGCTAAAACTATTAGATGAAAGTAGGATGAGGAATGGGATGATTATATAGTCTCAAAATGTCTCCCCACACAATACCTAGGGCATTGCAAAGGGAAAAAGTGTAACAGTATAGTGGGGAAACCTGAAAGATACCACATTACTCAGGTGACATTAATAGCAATGTGACAAATCAATATCATAAGCTACCTAATGGGATGCAATGAGTAGAACATATCATCACTTCTGTGATATTTCTGCCTAAAATGGATAACCTGAATCTAATCATAAGGAAATCTCAGGAAAATAAATAAACACTTTAGGAACAGTCTGCAAAGTAACTGGCTTGAAATCATCACTACTGTTAAGGTCATAAAGGTCAATGAGGAGCTGAATAACTATGCCAGATTGAAGGAGACTGGAGAGACATGGCAATAGGTGATCCCACAGTGGATCTTATTGCTATAAACGATATGTCAGGACAGTGGCAAAACTTCAATCTGGTCTTTGAAGCATATATTGCAGATTTTGCAATGTTCCTGAATCTTTCCTGTAAATTTGCAATTATTTTAAAATAAAAAACTTAAAATACAAAAAAAAGAATTAACTTTGAATCAAAGAGTTCAAGAACAGAAAGTGGAGGTTGCTGTGATGGTGAGCTCAATGTTGTTATCTCAGTGATACTTAGAGGTTTTTTACAAGGAAATCTTATAAGGAACATACTATCAATACACTTGTATGCCCTTTTCACTTGTATTTGAATATATTAGCCTGCATATTTGGAAGAACCCTTTAAATGGTAAGATGTTTGGTCTTAGGCCATGGTTTCTGCTATTCCTTACAAATATTTTAATCAAAATATTATTCTTAGCTTCTGAGATTCAGAAATGTCACTGTTGATGTGATTTCAGTGTTGATGAAATAACTTGCTAATAGTATCTTGTCAAGAGATTCATCATCAACAGATGATGTAGATTCATCTTCAAGAATTAAACATAGCCCTAACCAGTTTGGCTAAGTGGATAGAGCGTCGGCCTGCGGGCTGAAGGGTCCCAGGTTCAATTCTGGTCAAGGGCATGTACCTTGGTTGTGGGCACATCCCCAGTGGAGAGTGCACAGGAGGCAGCTGATCAATGTTTCTAACTCTCTATCCCTCTCCCTTCCTCTCTGTAAAAATCAATAAAATATATTTTTTAAAAAGAATTAAACATAGCTTACTCTTGTACTTCAATAGAGTACTGAGGTTGGAAGAGATAGCTGGTTCATTACTTTCATTTCAACCAAAAAACAAACAAAAAAAAATGTGGTCATTAATCTCCACCAGTGATGGAGCCAGATGTAAACTTTGATCAACAATTGGATCTTCTCAAATTTTAGAAACTTACAAAAACATTAATAACCACAGCATAATCCCAGGTAGTGGTAGTTGCTTGGCTGATTAAATATTAATCTCCTTTTATATTGAAAGGCGTTATGATAAAAAGGCATCAGAATCTCTTGATTTTGAATTTAGCTCTGTGAACTTATTAACCTTTCTGAATTGATAAAATGATATAATCACATCTTACTGACTTGTGTTATGTGAATTAATTGAGATTAAGTGTTGAAAGTATCTGGCATATATTTTCTGGAATGTAGTAGATCATCAAGAAGTCCTAAGTATCAGCCAAAACCGGTTTGGCTCAGTGGATAGAGCGTCAGCCTGCAGACTGAAAGGTCCCGGGTTCGATTCCGGTCAAGGGCATGTACCTGGGTTGCGGGCATATCCCCAGTGGGAGATGTGCAGGAGGCAGCTGATCGATGTTTCTCTCTCATCGATGTTTCTAACTCTCTATCTCTCTCCCTTCCTCTCTGTAAAAAATCAATAAAATATATTAAAAAAAAAGAAGTCCTAAGTATCAATTTTTAAAGCTGCTTTATTCCTAGAAGCAATTCTACTTAAAAATATTTTGGCTTCCAGGTAATAAATGTAAATGTAAATATATTCATTTGTATTTACAGATAGCAAATGTATAGTAAATGTAGAGGAAATAATGTATACTAATTTCTATAGTAATTCACATTTTTCAAATAATTTCCACATCTATTAAGTAGTGTTCAGCTTGATTCTTAAAGGCAATTCTTTTCTCATTTACATATAAGAAAATTGAGATTTACTGGTTCAGAAGATAGTAGAAGAAACCAATATTTCAGCCTAGTCTTTTAGTGTGTAAGCATTAAACTTTTTATTATCCAGTATTTCTTAAACTTTTAAAACCCTTGAGCCCTCTAAATAAACAAAAATAACCTCATACAAGTTTTTAACATTAACAGGAATTTCTAATTAGGTTAAATGGTGACACAAGAACATTATTATTATCTTCCAAGGTTCACACTTTAAATATTGTGAGTTTTTCCTAGGCAGTGAGAGCACAAACCCAGTCACTTCCAACACGAGCCATATTGCTCTGCTTTGTTTTCCTTACTGTACATACAGTAAAACCAGAATCACAAATATATGTTGATAAAACTGGTTTACAGCATGGAGAGTGCTATACACTTTTACATATTATTTCAAGCTAACCTCTCTAAGAAATGTTCAAGGCTCTCATTACTTCCCTCTAATCCCCCATTTATTTACACCCTTCCTCCCAATGTGTTGGCCTTGGGTTCCCACCTTGACAACCTCTGCATCATGAGGCAGTTTGACACACTGGTTAAGAGTAGGACTCTGGAACTAGAGTACCTGTACCCTCCACTTACTAGCTGCCTGACCTTGAGGCAAGCTACTAAGCTTCTTTGTGCCTCATCTATGAAATGGAGACAAAAACAGTACCTAAGTCATGAAAATGTTTTGAAAATTAAACGGGTTCATGCATGTAAAGCTCTTAGAAAAGTGCGTGGCACATTGAAGTCCTAGATCAGTATTATGTTATTACTATTTTTACTTTTAGCATTATTATCATCACCCATTCAATTACCATAGTGGCTTACAGCAATATAACAACATGATAATGTCACAAATTCTTGAGAATCAAATTAGATTAGTATCTGTCATTAGGTCTTCTTCAGTCTGTAGCTCTTAATTCTGTATCTTATAATTCAGAATCTCTCCTATTAACCTTTCTTAGCTACTTCTTTGAAAATATTGTTTTGTTTGTTTTGCAAGATCCTTACTTATTCTTCTTACAGAAAACTTCCATATGATAAGATAGACCCAGCTGTGTTTCTCAGAGATCTTTCTCCTACCTACTCTTCACAAATGTGCTTTGGTGATTCTCAAGTCAAGTCTACCCATCACCTCAAAGTGTAGACTGCAGAAACAACAGCCGCAATGGGGCAGGGTCTCCCTTCCCCTTAGGTCAGTGGTTCTCAACCTTCCTAATGCCACAACCCTTAATACAGTTCCTCATGTTGTGGTGACCCCCAACCATAAAATTATTTTCGTTGCTACTTCATAACTGTAATTTTGCTACTGTTATGAATCGTAATGTAAATATCTGATATGCAGGATGTATTTTCATTGTTACAAATTGAACATAATTAAAGCATAGTGATTAATCACAAAAACAATATGTAATTATATATGTTTTCCGATGGTCTTAGGCGACCCCTGTGAAAGGGTGGCGACCCACAGGTTGAGAACCGCTGAGGCATACTGAATCTCCAGGAGGAGAGAATATGTGCAGTGAACGCGCGCACGCATACACACACACGCGCGCACACACACACACGCACACACACACCAAGATTCTGAAATACTCTCCAAAAGGAGATGATCCTCTTTATGAGAACACTGGCCTGGTTTGAAATGATCGAATTTAAACTCAGTAGATAGTGTCTGCTATGCACTACACACCTAACCACTTGACATCATTTTCTTCTCACAACAGTCTTGTGAGGTCGGTACGACTATTTCTCCTTTAATGAGGAGAAAACTGAAGTTAAGCAATTTGTTACATTACTGACTCTGATCTAGATCTTTTAACTTCAATTCACTTATTCCAGGTCTTTTTCTACCATAACAGAATTGCCTCTGAACGAAACAATACACTTTTCACCATTTTTGGTTAAAAGGTAAAACTTTAAGAAAGGATTGAAATCTATCTACTCTTGCTTCTTCCCTCCACATGCCAGTATCCTGCCATTTTGAGAGGTTAGTTCCAGGGAATAAAGAATTAGGCTGCTTCGGTTTGCAGTGCTTGGTGAATTTGGGTGTCCTTGTTCTATTAATCACTTTTCACTCTCAGCCAAGAGCAGGTGGAACAAGGCTGTCATTTTAACAAGTTAGTGTAAATGAAACAAAACAAAAAAGCCCAAGCAACCTGATAGTTCAGGAAGGCTATGGTTTGAGCCCGGATTTCCCAATTGAACCCTTTTTCGGTTTAATGCTAAAGTAGACTTGTCATTTTCCTAAGAATGCCATTAATACCCTTTACTCACAAAAAGCTTCTATCATTTTGGAAAGAGCATGGGCTGCAGAAGATTTAGGTTTGAATTCTGGCTCTGTCACTTATTAGCTATAGCGTTGGGTATATTATTTAGTCTTTATTTTAGTAATCTCATCTGTAAAATGTCCTACTTCATAGGACAGTTGACATTTTTCTCACTTTTGAAAAAATCGTCCTGCCTTATTGATGCATAAATTATATACAATGAAATTTATTTGAAGTGTTTGATGAATCCTGGAAATTGTATATAGTCATATACAACTTCTTAGCTGTGAAAAGTTTCCCTGTGTCCCCTTTGCAGTCATATTCCCCCTGTGACATTCTGGGTCCATTTCATTGATCTGCTCTCTGTCACTATAATTTAGCCTTTTCTAGAAATTCAAATGGAATCATATAGTATATTCTCTTTTATGTCCAGTTTCTTTAATTAAGCATTATTATTATTATTTTGTTGTTGACTCTCACCTGAGGATATTTTTCCATTGAGTTTTAGAGAGAGTGGAAGGGAGAGGGAGAGACACAGAGAGAGAAACATCGATGTGAGCAAGACACATCTCCTGCATGTACTTGGGGGGTGAGCCTGAAGCCAAGGTACCTGCCCTTAACCAGAATCTAACCTGGGACCCTTCAATCCTCAGGCTGATGCTCTATCCACTGAGCCAAACCGGCTAGGGCATCATTTAACAAGATTTATAAAAATTCTTTCATGTTACTGGGTCTATCAATGTTTTGTTTCTTTATATTACTAGATGGTATTCCACACAATGGACATACCATGATTTGTTATCCATCCTCCAGTTAATAGACATTGTATTGATTTCAATTACTGTTAGCTATTATGAATAATGTTTCAAGTCTGTTTGACACATATTTCCATTTTTATTGTGTGTGTATCTATGAATAAGTTGATTGCTGGGCTGTATGGCAGTTGTATGCTTAACTTTATAAGAAAGTGACTGTGTCATTTTTTATTACCACCAGCGATGTATGAGAGTTCCAGTTGCTCTGTATTCTTGCCAATACATGGTATTGTCAATCTTTAAAATTTTAACTGTTCTCGTCGGTTTTAGGGGTATCTCATTGTAGTTTTCATATTTATTTGTCTGATGATTGGTGGTGTTGAGAGTCCTCTCATGTACTTACTGACCATATATATTTCTCTGTGTGTGCATTATCTATTCAAATCTTTAGCACCCTTTTAAGAACTAATTTATCTCATTTATTGAATTGTAAGTCTTTTTTTAATATTCTGGATAGAAGGTTCTTTGTTTAAATTTGCAAATATTTTCTCTCAGTTCATGGCTTGCCTTTTTGTCTGTTTAATTGTGTTTTTCAAAAGATAAAAGATTATAATTTTGGTGACATTTTATCATTCTTTTCTTTTCTGGTTCATGTTTTTGTGCTCTGTTTTAGAAATATTGGCCTAACAAAATATTATAAAGATTTTTCTCTTATCTTCTAGAAATTTTCTAATTTTAGATCATATGTTTATATGGTAGTTCATTTTTAATTAAATTTTGTGTTTGGTATCACATAAGGTTTGGGTTTAGGTCAGATAGAGGTACCCCATACTGATAACCGTTTCTAGCAAAAATCTTCTTAAAATACTATTATTTCCCCCATTGAATTACCTTGGCATCATTGTGAAAATCAATGGGCAAACCTTTGGAGCTGAGATATCCCTTTGGAATATCAGCCAGCAGCCGTGAGAGTGGGGTCAGCCCTTTTTGCATCTCTGCTCTTCTTACCAGTCTTGATGTAGCTTCTTCTGTAAATCCTTGGTTATAAGGCTTCTATTCAGCTAGTCTTCAGTTGGTTATTCAAGTAATTCCAGTTTGGTCTTAGAAGGAGATGAGTATAACACCCACCTAGTCTGCTGCCATCTTAGATCTTTCTGTGGTAAGTCTTGATATCTTACTATAGTTGTCCAATTTTGTTGTTCCTTTTCAAAATTGTTTTGCCTAAATTTTTCATATAAATTTGAGAATTAGTTTGACATATTTAAAATATTCTTCTGGAATTATGATTAGGATTTTGTTGGATTTATAGAATAATTTGGGGGATAATTACTGTCTTAATAATGGGTCTTCATTACATGAATGTGGCATATTTTTCCATTTCTTTAAGGTATTTAAAAAGTCTCTCTTTGTATTGTTTTATAGCTTTCAGTATTCTTTGGTTAAATTCTTCTAAGTATGCTATTTTTATGCTGATGGTCAATGGAATTTTTAAAATTTTAATTTTTCTAGTTGTTTATTCTGGTATACATAAAGACAATTGATTTTTGTTATTGACCTTGTATGTTGTGACTTTGCTTAATTTACTTATTCATTCTTGCAGTTTTCTTTTTTTCTAAGATTCTTATGATTTTCTATGGTTATGTGCCGGGGTCCTGCCCCAGCGGGTCCAGGGGTCCCCAAAGGTGTGGACGGAGTCGGCGAAGAAGGAATGACACGGAGATCAGCGTTCAGTTGATCAGCAGCCTAGCCAGGATCTCAAGCCAAGTTCTGGTCTCGATCTCCAGAGAGGTTCTGCTTAGGATCTCCAGCCAGGTTCAGTCACCAGGTTCTAGTCAGGCTCTCTTGCCAACCTCTGCAGTCAGGTTCAGTCCAGGATCCCTTGCCATGTTCTCTCCAGCGAAGCTCCTCCATCTTCAGGTTCCGCGTAGGTTCTGTCTTCTTGGCTCTCTTCTAAGTTCTGTCTCCTGAGTTCTGTGTTCTGAGTTCTGTCTCTGTCTCTAGATTCTGAGTTCTGTGTTCTAAGTTCTGAGTGTTTCTGTCTTGTTACAACTGTATTTATACCAGTTGATTCAATCCTATCAATCTCTATTACAAAGGTTAGGGCGTTTCTTATCTCCATTCCAGGGAGAAAAGATTATGTAGTTTAAGCATGATTGTTTGTAGTTAAAGGGATTAATTACCCGCCTGGCACTTAGTTGAGGGGTTTTATTCCCTCCCTAACTTCAGGGGGAAATCCCTACCTGGGGATTCAACCTTTCTCGGAGAGGTGACCTTGGTTAAAACACAGCACCAAGAAGGTGAGCAAACATATTAAGAACCGTATGCCATATATGCCAGGTCCCTTGAAACAGCAAGGATGGACCGGCTCCCGGCAAATTCCCCCTTTTTTATTTTTTAAAAGCAAGCATTGAAAAGAAAAACCTGAAATGCTCTCTTATATCCATTTTAAGAGTAGGATTGGCGCTTTCCGCTATTACCTGAGTCCTGATCTATCATCCCAGGGAGAGCTTGCCAATCCTGCACTTTCCCGGGGTGGAAAGGCTGCAGTGGGGTTAAGGATAAGGCTCCTTGGGCCTACCTTCTCCCATGCCTCTACATTTACCTTTCCGGCACCTTTCCTTCCTCAGAAAAGCATGGACGTATTTCTTGTATAAAATGTTCTGTCTGACTGGGAGTAACCTTAATTCCTCTGCTAACAAGCATATATGTTAAAAGATCAATACGGAGTCTTTTTTCTTTAGACTCAGTATGGCACATCTTCTTAATCTAAAGATCAATACAGAGTCTTCTTTCTTTGGACTCAGTATGGCACATCTTCTCAATCTAAGAATCAATACAGAGTCTTCTTTCTTTGGACTCAGTATGGCACATCTTCTCAATCTAAGTTCTGTACTATCCACCTTCTTACCCTACTTATCCTCTATAGGGGGGTCTGTAGCACCCTGGTGGAGTCCTATCCGTCCCGAGTGTGGGGTTCTCAATGGGGGGGGGGGCTTACCTAAGGGAATCCTGTTCCAGGGGTTCCCAAAGGTGTGGACGGAGTCGGCGAAGACTATCCACCCTCTTCCTACGGTGGAGTCCGATCCGTCCCGAGTGCAGGGCGCTTACCTAGGGGTCCCTGTTCGGGCGCCATATGCCGGGGTCCTGCCCCAGCGGGTCCAGGGGTCCCCAAAGGTGTGGACGGAGTCGGCGAAGAAGGAATGACACGGAGGCAGCCTTCGGGTGATCATCATAGCCAGGTTCCTCTAGCCAGGTTCAATAGCCAGGTTCTAGTCAGGTTCTCTTGCCAATTTCTGTAGTCTTCCAAGCCCCTGTGTTCTTGATTCTGTGTTCTGAGTTCTGTCTCTGTCTCTAGATTCTGAGTTCTGTGTTCTAAGTTCTGAGTGTTTCTGTCTTGTTACAACTGTATTTATACCAGTTGATTCAATCCTATCAATCTCTATTACAAAGGTTAGGGCGTTTCTTATCTCCATTCCAGGGAGAAAAGATTATGTAGTTTAAGCATGATTGTTTGTAGTTAAAGGGATTAATTACCCGCCTGGCACTTAGTTGAGGGGTTTTATTCCCTCCCTAACTTCAGGGGAAAATCCCTACCTGGGGATTCAACCTTTCTCGGAGAGGTGACCTTGGTTAAAACACAGCACCAAGAAGGTGAGCAAACATATTAAGAACCGTATGCCATATATGCCAGGTCCCTTGAAACAGCAAGGATGGACCGGCTCCCGGCAGTTATGATCATGTTTTCTGCAGTTAAAAACTATCTCACTACTTTCTTTCCAAATTGTATGCATTTTCTTTCCTTTCCTTTGCTTTTGCACTGGCTAAGAAATCCAGTACAATATTGAATAGAAGTGGAGAGCGTGGACATTCTTGTCTGTTCCCAATCTTAGGTAAAAAGCATGGAGATTTTCATCATTGATTATGATGTTGACTATAGGTTTTTCAAATATACCTTTAATCAGACTGAGAGAGTTTCCATCTATTCAAGTTTACTGAAAGTTTTTATTATGAACTAGAGGCCCGGTGCACAAAAATTTGTGCACTCGGGGGGGGGGGGTGGAGGGGGATCCCTCAGCCCGGCCTGTGCCCTCTCGCAGTCTGGGACCCCTTGGGTGATAACGACCTGCTGGCTTAGGCTTGCTCCCGGGTGGTAGAGGGCAGGCCCAATCCCTAGGTGCAGCCCCTGGTTGGGCTCAGAGCAGGGCTGATTGGGGAGTTAGGGCGCCACCCCCTGTCATGCACAGAGCAGGGCGGATTGGGAGGTTGCGATGCCACCCTCAGTCACGCTCAGGGTAGGGCCTACTGGGGGGTTGGGGCACCGCCCCCTGTCACACTCAAGGCAGGGTCCATGGGGAGGTTGTGGCGCCACCCCCTGTCACGCACAGAGCAGGGCCAATCAGGGGGTTGGGGCGCTGCGCCCTGTCACGCACAGAGCAGGGCCCATCAGGGGGGTTGGGGCTCCGTACCCTGTCACGCACAGAGCAGGGTCAATCAGGGGGTTGGGGAGCTCCCACCTGTCATGCACAGAGCAGGGCCGATTAGGGGGTTGAGGAGCTTCCCCTTGTCACTCACAGAGTAGGGCCAATAGGGGATTTGGGGCACCGCCCCCTGTCACACTCAGGGCAGGGCGGATCAGGGGGTTGGGGTGCTGCCCTTTATCACCCACAGAGCAGGGATGATCAGGGGGTTGGGGCGCCGCCACTCTCACACTCAGGGCAGGGCCGATGGGGAGGTTATGGCTCTACCCTGTCACACACAGAGCAGGGCCCGTGGCGGGGGGCGGGGCGTTGGGGCGCTGCACCCTGTCACACACAGAGCAGGGCCGATAGGGAGGTTGTGGCCCTGCCCCCTGTCACACACAGAGCCGCAGGGCAATCAGGGGGTTTGGGCGCTGCCCCCTGTCACGCTGATCCCGGTGCTGGGAGGCCTCGCGGCTCCGCTGATCCTGGTGCTGGGAGGCATATTACCCTTTTACTATATGGAATAGAGGCCTCGTACACGGGTGGGGGCTGGCCGGTTTGCCCTGAAGGGTGTCCTGGATCAGGGTGGGGGTCCCCACTGGGGTGCTTGGCCAGTCTGGGTGAGGGGCTGAGGGCTGTTTTCAGGCTGGGACTGAAGCTCCCAACTGCTCCTTTTTTTCTTTCTTTCTTTCTTTTTTTTTTTTTTATTCTGGGCCAGCTTTAGCTCTGAGGCTCCAGCTCTTAGGCCTCTGCTCCTGAAAGCAGGTATCTGGTTTTTTTCGGTTCTTGAAACTCTATCAACTCCAGCTCTGAGATCCCAGCCAGCTGAAAGCTGGTTTCTGGGGTTTTGTTTAGCATCTATATTTATTACAATGTTTGAAACTGCAGGCTCAGAGGCCTGCAGCTGCCGGCGGGGAACGTTGGAGTCCTCCGTCACTGAAGCAAGCAAGCCTCATGTTAGTTTCAAGCTGCCTGGCTGCCGGCCGCCATCTTGGCTGACAGTTAATTTGCATATTGCCCTGATTAGCCAATGGGAAGGGTAGCGGTCGTACGCCAATTACCATGTTTCTCTTTTATTAGTGTAGATGGGTGTTAAATTCTTCCAATTTTTTTTCCTGCATCTATTGAAATAATAATGTTTTTTCTACTTTATTATCTTATTATAATGAATTATATTGATTGATTTTCAAATGTTAAACCAACCTTGCATCCCTCAAATAAACTCTGCTTGAGCATGATTTGTTATCCTTTTTATATACTGCTCCATTCTATTTAGTCATTTTACTTTTATGCTTTTTAAAAACTAGTACCATGACCTTCAGGAAAATAACTCAATTTATATTTTGGTAAAAGCTGTCTTTGTGTTCTGTATTTTGCAAGGAATAGGAGGTGAAATGTTACAGTTCTATTTCAAAAAAGTTCATGGTCTCCTACATTAAGAAAAAAAAGAATAATACCTGATTGATTTTAATGTATGTCACAGGCATACAAACTTGGGGCTGGGTAGTAGAGGATAAAGAGGAAGAGAGACAGTCATCAGAGTTACTGTTTATAGTATTGCCAGAATGTCTTTGTAGAAGAATGGAAATTTGCCTTCATCTTTGGTCACATTATGTAGATTTATGTTTAAGAAAAAAAATATATTTAGACTAAAGTTGGGGATAGAAAGGGTATGTTTGTATTTAGGTTCTACCTTAAAGAATACAGAAAGACAACTAGAAAAGAAAAATGAAAATTCCTGTACTGGGAATTAGGAGTGCTAGTTTCAATTTTAGCTGATTTTAAGAAATTATGTCATCATGGGCAAGTCACGTTATCTCTATGTGCCTCCTTTTCTCCTTTATAAAATGTATGCTTAGGCCGATCAGTGATTCTAGACAAGGAAGGAGAGACTATGTTCTATATAATATATCTCAAAAAGCTCACTAGAGTGCTGTGTCTAGGTAAGACTCATTGGATTATAAAGTCTCCAAATCTTTTTCCATCACTGAAAAATTTCTGATTTTATGATTTTATGAAATCAATAAACTTGGAGACTAATGACCTTGTTTTTAACTTTTGCTTAGCCATTCTCAAGTTTTGTGAACTTGACAAGTCACTTTTCCTCTCTGGGCCTTATTATATTTATGTTTAAAAGGAAAGTATTGGAAAAATGGTTTTCTAAAGCCATTCTGGTTCCAAAGGTCTGTTGTCCTAAAGTTAAAGATAAATCTACTTATAGAATACATGTGTGTATATATCAAATGTGGCAAAGCACTCGGTATACTGAGATAACTATGGCTACATATTGTATTTGAATGCACTCAGCATTTTTAAGAATCCTGGAAAATAAAATTCTAAGGCCCGCACTATTAAACTTTTCTAATTTTAATGGGGAATGTAAATCCTTGATCATATGTTGAAATGCTAGCTTTCTGTAGTATCTGCCCCCAACTTGTAACCAAAAAATCTAAGATTTCTATATGTTTTTCTAGATTGTAGTTTTCCTTTATTATTTACAATCTGTTGTAATAAAGCTTCAAGGATATAGGGCATTAGAGCACCACATCTTTAACTAGCTGGGGCATAATACATGATTTGAGTCCCTAATATTTTGTAACAGTGAGGTTTGTTTATTAAAAAAACCCCATGCTGTGACTGAATCAGTTTAATAGAAGCCAAGTTTGAACTTGAACATTCAAATGTATGCCCATATATCTTGGGCATATATCATATATAATGATGTGGGGTCTAGACATCTTTCTGGGTTTGTTTATGTCTGTTATGGATTCCCCTCATTATCCATGGTGTTTGAGGGAGACCCAATGGATTCAGCTAGTTTATTGCATACTTTCTATATTTAAGACTAACTCAGAGTTCCAAGTGGCACATATGTTCCAAGTTGGAAGATTATTTTCTCACTTTCCTCTTTTATGATGATGATTAAAGAAAAATAAAAATAAAAAGATTTTAGGGAATGGTGACATGTTGAGAGTGGCTAACGTTAATCCTTTGGCCATGTTTCAAATACAGTTTTATAATCTTTAAGTTTATTATGCTACCCTTCCTAAAATATTTTGACAAGTTTGAGCTATAGCGTCTGTTTTCTTATTTTGAAACCATATTGTGTATCATCTGTTGTTTTATTATTATTGGTTATAACTTTTAGGATTTAGTAAAGGTAGATAAAGACTTTAATCTTTAATTATACCTAATTTTACAGTATATATTTACACATACATACAGTATACTCAGAATGCTAGTGTTGAATAAGTGTACCTAAAGAATAGATTTTAGATATAAAGCAAACATTTTTTATTTGTAGTTCTATTGTTAATTTGAAGCAAGTAATTCATGGTCACTTAAGTAACAGCTTTCATTGTTGCTACTGTTGTTAAAACCTCTCCCCTTGACACTTATTTTAAAGAAACCAGTATTTATTATATTTTTTTATAAGTTGAAAAGCTATTTTTTGATCAGGTGAAATAAAAGAATCAAATAACATTATAAAAATTTGCAATAAATATTGAAAGAGGATGGATTGTCATGAGAATGTATCATTATGGGTATTTAAAGGGGGTGATATAACACTTGCTATAAATATTCATTTGTTCTTAAATGTAGAAATATTCAGTGCTTAGGTGATTTTATGCCCATTTATGCTAGAAGGAACAAAAGAAACTTTAAAAACTGAAAGCATAAACATAATTGAACCACCCACTTAAAAGAGAAATTGGAATAGATGTTTTCCAAGGGAGAACATGCTTTCTGTGTAAAAAGGGCTAGTGTAACAAGAAGTCATCTATTCTTGATTTCTTTAGACAGCTAGAGCTTTGTGCCTTGTCTAGTTTCTGCGTTTTAAGAGCTTGTTCTGTGTAGCAGAAATAATACAATAAATGGGTTTAACCACATTTGTCTCAGCTAGACAGTCTGCTTTGTCAGAGATTGCTGGTACAACATAAACAAATTATGTGTGTATAGTGCTTTTCAATGAAAGCCTATCTAACAGAGCTGAGATTGTATTTCAGCAGCTGTAGATTTAATCTCCTACCTGTCAGTTAAAACAGGCATTTCCTGAACCAGATAAGGACTGATTGTAGAGGAGGGAAGTAGACACAGCTGGACAAGGACCTATTGTTATTGGCTGATAATTTCTATGTAGATTCAATTTCTTATTCTACCATGGAACCTGTAATCATAGTGCAGTTGTAAAGGAGCGAATCTGACCTTTTTAATAGTTAAATTAAGAAGAGTTAAAGAGACTCAAAGCCGGGCTTTTTGTCATTCATATTTGGGAACTGTCATGTGGAGCTCAAAGGAAATGTCTATAGGTTTGATCATCATGGTTCTAGATCACTGTGGATGAGCTAATAGGGTAATGCAAATATACCTGTTTACAGATTTGTAATTACATTTGTAGGGATTCAAGTTGTAATTCAAACTAAAGTAAAAAATTAAGTATATGGATAAATATTTTACCATGTGAGAAACATGTCATGGGACATATCTTTTTATTTGCTTTTTTTTTTGAAGGGGGCGCGGTGGAGGTAGGGGATTCCTTTCTTTCTCTTACTCATAGAAATTTACAAAATTAAATTGAACTTTATCAAAATTTGTGGTGTTGGTTTGGGGAAAATATCTCTCTACATTTGGTTAAGTTATTATAATATTTTTCTGAGTTCCATGTGTTCCAGGTCATGAATGGGCACACTGATAGGCTGGTCCTTGAATTTATACTAACTTGGTCAGCAGCCTACATCCACAACTCTTCAATTTTCAGTTTAAATTTCAATTTTTAGTTTTTATAGCAATTTCTATTTTTCAAAGAGCTTTTTACATATATCACTTGATATTTATAAAATATTTGGAAGGTAAGTATAACACTGGGGTTTGGAGGTGATATTTGCTGAAGTGTAAAGGACAGAATGGGCAGTGATCAGGTCAAAATTGTGGATATAAAAGACAGCACTAAAATTTTTAAAGCCAACATTAACCTTGCTTGCTTCCTTCCTCCCTCTTCTTCTTTCTTTGCTTTCTTTATCTTTCCTTTCATATTTTTATTTTCTTCCCACTCTTCACTTCTCTTCTTTTTTCTTAACATATTGTAATTAGGGCAAAGTTACTACTACTTTGTTTTTGTTTTTTTTGGTGGTGGTACAGAAGATTGGCTAAGATTTTATATTGTGCTTACCTTAAATCTAAGCCATTCATCAAGGACTATGTAATAGTGTGTTTTAGATGGAGTATGGTAAAAAATTAATATCTTAATATAAAGGATAAAGAAATATTCAAATTTCTAACTAGGATTTCTTGCTTTAAGAATGTGTGGAAAATTCAGTATATTCATTTTCCATTTTGAATTCTGGTTTGTTTATTTTTCTATTGTCCTGACTGGGCCAGTAGACCCTTCCATTTATTTTGGGGTTTGAGTTTCTATTCCCTTTCAGCTGTGATTGCATGAGTTATTCCTAATCATTCTTATTTTAAAAATTAATTTATTTTAATTTTAAAAGTTAACTTATTTTCCAATTACAGATGACATACATTATTATGGTGAACAACATAGTGATTACACATTTCTATACCTTAGGATAAGTCTAGTAATCATCTGCTTGTCTTAAATAATGTGGTTGACCTGTTCTTTGTAACAGCAGAGTATCATGAGAGGTGAATTGCTGCAGCATCTGACTCTATTGTAAATTCCAGTTTCATTTGGAAGATATGACATTAGTCTAAATGCCAAAAAAACTAGAGAAGTTTAAATTAGCTAGTGTTTGAGCCGGTTTATATATATTAAATTTTCTACTGTTCTGATCTTTACTAAATTTTCTACTGTTCTGATCTTAAATTTTCTACTGTTCTGATCTTTATTTTTTTCCATAGGAAAGTTGGCAAAGTAACTTGAATTATTTTAAATACTCCTGTTTTCCTCCACAGAGACTGGATTAAGGATTTACATTTTCAGTTTCTTCAGTAGGCTTCTCAGCTGCCTAAAATTTTATTAAAAGACCTAGTATTTGGGGAAGAGAATTACAGGGAGGCCGTGGTAGCCTCTTACATTTTATTATCTTACTAGAGGCCCAGTGCACAAAATTCGTGAACTGGGGAAGCGGGTGTCCCTCAGCCCAGCCTGCACCCTCTTCAATTTGGGACCCCTCGGGGGATGTCTGACTGCCGGTCGGACATCCTCTCACAATCCAGGACTGGTGGCTCCCAACCACTCGCCTGCCTGCCTGCCTGATTGCCCCTAACTGCTTCTGCCTGCCAGCCTGATTACCTCCTAACCATTCCCCTGCCAGCCTGATTGATGCCTAACTGCTCCCCTGCCAGCCAGATCGCCCCCAACTGCCCTTCCCTGCCAGCCTGGTCGCCCCCAACTGCCCTCCCCTGCAGGCCTGGTCCCCCCAACTGCCTTCCCCTGCTGGCCTAGTCACCCCTAACTGCCCTCCCCTGCTGGCCATCTTGTGGAGGCTATCTTTTGACCACATGGGGGAGGCCATCTTGTGCAAGGGTGTGACGGTCAATTTGCATATCACTTCTATTATATAGGATACTCTTCTCCCCTATAGGCATGACAAAGTACCAGTGTTTGAAAGTGATGTACTTCTTGTCTCATATGGAATCACTGGACAGGTCATGTTTTTAATCAGTTAGTTAATCAATTAGTTAATCAGTCAGATAATTATTTTTTGCCTGTCATATTTGCAGGCACTGTCCTAGTATCCATTAAGAATATGTCTGCAAGATGGTTTCTTCTACTTTAGTAGAGAGCATATGTAAGATGGGAAAAGGCCATGATGATCCCACTTTTAGACTATTGAAGTAGTTTCTAAACTGGCCTCTCTGCTTTCATTCTTTCTCTAGTCAAGTCCATTTTCTTCCCAGCAACGAGAGTGATCTTTATGAACCGAAGTCAGGTCTCATGCCACTTCTCTCTCTTAAAACCCTGCAATGACTTTCCATCACACTCAGAATGAAATCCACACTTTTTGCTATGCTCTGCAAAACCCGGAGTGATCTCCTCTATGCCCATCTCTCTCTCTCTCTCTCTCTCTCTCTCTCTCTCTCTCTCTCTCTCTCTCTCTCTCTCTCTCTCTCCCCCTACTACTGTCTTTGCTTTTCGTGTCCTGGCCTTACCAGCTCACTCACCCAAGTTACTGCTCCATTGGGTCCTTTGCACTCACATGCCCTCTGCCTGAGTTGCTTTTTTCTCAGATAGTTCCATGTAGCATTTTATTAGGTCATTCAACCCTGCGTTATATTATCTCCTCAGAGAAGCCTGCCTTGACCATTCCTAACCAAAATAACCCCCTCCATTCCCTACAGTTACCTCCCACTTTCCACCATATACCCCTCATACTCTATCTCTATCTCTATCTCTATCTCTATCTCTATCTCTATCTCTATCTCTACTCTCTGTCTCTCTATCTCTAGCTCTACCCCTCATACTCTATCTCTATTCTTCATAGTATCTGTTATCAACTGGTATTTATTATACTTATATATTTGCTCATTATATACACATATATATACACATATATAGGGTGTCCCAAAATTCACACAAGATTTGAATTTTGTGTGAGCATTAACAACAACAAAAATAAAAGCTTAATTTTACTTGATTTATTGAATCAGATTCTATGTGCCCTTTGATTTCAATCCCTTCAATTTGATAAGCATTACCAAGTACCAATTATGGCCCAGGAGCAGGGACAATGAAGACCAATGAAGACCACAGCTTTGCGTATGTGCCAGCAAAGCCGTGGAGGCCATTTACCTGATGTGCTATTCCATACATAACCCTATACTGTATACTTTATGAATCAAAAAATAATTTACAATTTTTAATTATAAACCTGTGTTTTCTATCAAAACTACTTCTTGAGTGAATTTTGGGACACCATATATATATGTAAAATATATATGTACATACATATACACCTGCATATATATCTACATTCATTTGTATATTGTCTGTCTTTCCTAAGAGTTAATGGTAGGGAATTTTATCTGCTTTTATGTCCCCAATGCTTAGAATAGTGGCAAATATTGAAATGAAAACCGCTAAATAATTCAACATAGTATGTGCAATGTAAATTTTGACAGGAAGGAAGAACTTTATACTTCTTCATAGAATTGAATTTGAACTGAATTTGAGCTGAACCATGAATTATAGGTCAGGTTTGGAAAGGCAAAAAAGAGAGGAAATATCATTCTAAGTGGTGTGAACAAAGACTTAGAAGCTATCTATAATAATAAAAGCATAACATGCTAATTAGATTGGATGTCCTTCTGGACATCCTTCCAGATGAGCTTCCGGATGTAGCCAGGGCTGCAAGGGAAGCCTGAGTCCTGGGTGTCTGCCAGCAGATAGAGGGAAGCCCAGGTTCCAGGTGCCAGAGGGAAACCAGTCCTGGCAGCCAGGGGAAGGAAGGCCTACTCTTTCATGAATTTTGTGCATTGGGCCTCTAGTTGAAAAGAAGAGGAGAAAGATGGTAAAAATAAATAAAAACATTTTAAAAAATAAACTATTTTCTAATTGCCCAGCTAGTGTTGCTCAGTGGTTGAGTGTCAACCTATGAACCAAGAGGTCATGGTTCAATTCCCGATTAGTGCACATGCTTGGGTTGACAGCTCGATCTTCAGCAGGGGTCATACAAGAGGCAGCCGATTGATGTTTCTCTCTCTCTAACCCTCTCCCTTCCTCTCTCTCTCTCTAAAATCAATAAATATATATTAAAAATAATTAAAAAAACTATCTTCAAATAAATGAATACAGTCGATTTTTGTATTTTCATACTGACTTTTGTATTTTCAAAATCAGACCATGGCATGCTAAAAGAAAAGAATGCTATGATGAAGTATCTTGGAGGAGATGTTTATTTCCATTGCCTCAATTTGAAGATTATTAATGATGAAAGTACTTCAAATTGATTCAGAAGTTTTAGATTTAACAAAATCACCAGAGTTGTTGTGGCTTAGTTTTGAACAACATAGAACAAAAATTCTTTAATGTATTTATGTAACAAGTATTCTTGAGTCCCTACTCTGTGTAAGAGAGACTTTTACTAAGCCCTGAGGAGGTACAAAGTCTGCCTTAAAGTTGCTTGTGCATAACTTTAACAAGTCCTGTAGTCAAAGATGTAAACCTGCGTTTCTGGAGGAGGAATTTAATAATTGAACTCTGGTCATTGCTAACAGAATAAGCTTGTGTAAAATACTTCAGGGGTAAAAGCCAGATTGCCTTCATTACAGGTCAAAAGTTTACAAAAGGTTTATATCTGAATTTGGTTGTTACAAAGAAAGGAATGCTACATTCTTCACAAATGTTACCATCTTTATACCGCATTTATGCAAAATTAAAAAAAATTAATTTCCATCTTGGCAAAACACTTTGACCATTGTGTATTTAATGGGGTTTCCATTTGAGAACAACAATCATTAGTCTCTAATATGTTTCATACTTCTGTGGAAATAAGACAGGGTAGAATAAGAAACATTCATCTTCACTAGTCTTTGGAAATATCCAAAGTAATTGACTAGCTCAGTCTTCTGTGATGGCCTGGTGACCACTAACTGTGACTATTTGCATAATAGTCAACTCTTCACTTCTGTAGTGATAACTGTTTGTATCTGATTAAAATTAAGACTGTTTTAGTTCTCTTGACTTTTCCAGAAGTTGCAAAAATTGAGATTTGCTGTTCTGCTTTAACCAAACAAATGCACACATGGGGATAACAATATGCTGAGTTTATGCAGATTTTACAGCACGAATCTGAATAAAATACCCACTAATAGATCCTTAAGGAGTAATAAACACACATGAATTTTCCTTAGTTGCACTTTAAAGTGATTTTAACATACTACTAGACCTTAACAATAATATTTAATTGACAAGATTATGCATTTGTATGGATTGAAAAGGTAGTAGATATCTAATTCCAAATGAATCATAAATTTTACTTTTGCATAACATGTTTTATTAATTTCTTTATGGCCAGGATATTCTACTTCCCTCCTGGTGAGGGTTTCTTAAAACACAGTAAGATAATTTAAACACATTTAATTAACATTTATCATCCATTTTATAAAGTAATCTGACTTTTGTCCTCATAAATACTCTCAAAAATTTTCGGAGCTAAAGACCATAGGAAGACTATCGAAAGACACCTAATGGAATTTTTGTTATAATTTAGTTTAGTTTTGTTTTTTAAAGCAAACCTTTCCTTTCTCTGTTGACCCTATTCCAAAGTAAGCTTACAAACTGATAATTTATACTACTGTGTAAGTGAAAACAAACCTAACCCCACTACCTGATAAAATAAGGCTATAGACTTCTCCAAGGTAGCTTTATAGTCCTAGTGCCTAGCATGGTACCGAGCGGATAGCACTTGGTGCGCAGTAAATGGATGTTGAATATTTGAATGAAGACAAGCACTACTGAGTTCTCTTATGTATTAACTGTTTCTTGGGAACCTAAGAGGTCATTGTATATGTGTGGAGTTTTTTATTTCAGTGAGTAAGAGAACAAATAAGTAAGAGATACTGAAGTACGATTACGCTAATGCTAAACCTATGTCCTTTTCTTTGAGAATTCAATATTTAAACGTACAAATAAATGAGAGAGACTATAATGATGTTTGATTACTAATGATTCTGGTAGGTTAATGAGATATTTACCCATTAGAAAATGCAAATAGAAGGAATGTATACAGTATGTTGAGAATATGAAAAAAGGAGTTATCACAAAGGTCAGGATTGGTTCTTTCAGGGCTTACATTTCTCTCTGAATATAAACCTAAAGAAGATTTTTTAAAATGTGTACTATTATCCTAATAGATGAAATCACTGTGCTCTTACTGTCAATGGTCATTTCCCTCCTGTGTAACCAAGGAAGGGAACTGGGAAGTGCTAGACTGTGAAGCCGATTTGAAGTAGCTATCTTAAAGACCAGTCCAGTAAAAAGCATTGCTTTTGTTTGCATGTATTACTCTTGGAAGTGAGGGTAGAGACATAGTAAAGCTGGGGACAAGATGTGTCTTTTCCATTCCCCCCTGTGACCATTTTAGGTTTTCTATTAAGTATATTTAATAAGTAAACTACTGGAATGATTTTCCCTTTTTCCTTTAAATTAATTTTTCACTGAAGTATATAATATACATACATAAAAATATGTATCATAAATGTAAAGTTAGCTCTCATATTCAAACTAAAACATATGACTTTGAAAGATTAAGGCCTGAGTTTTTTAAATGATGCCTTTAAACTGTAATATCTTGAGTTTATCCTACCTTTTCAGGGGTTTTCTTGTTCCTTTAGTGAGGATCTTGAGAAGAGTGGTGGCAGCAGCATGCAAGTTCTAGGAAGAAATTGCATATTAAAGGGCAATGATAACAATGGTAACAAAATAGTATATTATCCTTGTTCAGGTTGGGGGAGTTGGGGAGGGAGAGAGAGGGAGAGAGAGGGAGGGAGAGAGGGAGGGAGGGAGAGGAGAGAGAGAGAGAGAGAGAGAGAGAGAGAGAGAGAGAGAGAGAGAGAGAGAGAGAATCCTGCTATCAACAAACAAAATCACACAAAGCAGGACCCTCATCTAGGTGCAGTTACATTATTTGTACAATGTATATTTATTGGATTGGATGCTGGTGGGAAACATCTGAGAAGATGGGACTCTGTCTTCTCAAATATTTTTTAAAAGCTGTGTCCTAGAATTGTTCCTGATGAAATTTCGGTTTCATTTTCCTCCTGTTAGAGCTAACTAGATTCTCTAGGAAGCAGGGATTTGCTCTCCTCCATTAGCTGCAGCAGCCAGAGGTTTGCTAAATAAGACAAATGAAAAACAAACAAGGTGATATCAAGATGTATTTAAGTCATTCTTTATTTTCTTCTGAAATGAGAGCAGCTACAGTTTTGCATCTTTTGCAGCTGCATTAACAATACTAACCTATGGAAATTAGTGCTTAGAAAACCTGTGCTTAGGCCCTAGGTGGTTCTCAGATGGATCAATTGAAGCAAAATGCCTAGTATGTTTTTAGCCCTATGATAAGAGCAGGGAGGAAATATAAATGGCACAGGCTACTCAAGACACTCATTTTACCTGGAGTGATATGATTAATGGATTGAAACAATTAGTGAATACTAGGGTAGGACGTATATAAGGTTCCTTTGTGTACTTCAAACAGGTCAACCACAAGAAGTTCAGTGTGTTGACCAACTGCATTATGCTTTCTAAGGCAGGCCAAAGAAGAGTCTCAACATATTAGACAGATTTTAACAACAACAAAAAGTTTAAAATTAAAAGTGTTTATAGTTCAGGCACTATTTATTCTATCAAATGAGACCTTTTCCTTCCTGACTCTACAGAGGAGCTCAGTGTGCACTTTTAGACAGTCAGAAGACACCTTCCTGACCTTGAAGGCTTTTATTGTAAGCTTTCTGGGGCCTTTATTTCTTTCACTGTAGACACTGAGGCTTTTACAGTGGTAACACTTTACACAAATGACTCAGCTATTCTTTGCAATAAAGAATATGGCCTTTAAATAATTCCCTTTCCTTCCCACCTTTTCTGTCTGTTTTCTCCGCCTCTTCCTCTCTGACCACTCTTTCTCACTCCCTATTTTCTATCTCTGTCTTTCCCTCCTTCTGTCATGATTTATAAACATTGGATACACTTCTTCCGACAGATTAAAACAGCTTGCTCCAATGAAACCCCATGAGGAATGATATTCTAGAAATAAAGCATGAAAAAGATCTTTGCTCACTGGCTTTCACTCACTAATAGACATTAATATTCTTATGGTTTTCAACACAAATTCTTGTTTCCCATCACTAAAAAAGTTAGGTAATCTTCATGAAAGAGAAAACGAGTCCCCCTGAGTGTGTTTGCATATTAGCACGTAGCCAGGTCTCTGCCAAGTCGCTCTCTGACTGACTGCTGCAGATGCTCTTTCTCAAGTATTCTGAGTCATATCTTTAGTGCAAGTCTTCAGGGACAAACAATAGCACCTGTTCCTCACAAGATATCAGGCCAGTTAGCCCATTCATGTATCTTTAATGAAGCTCTGGGGCAGATGGCAAAAAATGGCATCGTCAACAACTTAGCACAGAGAAAACAAAGGGGGTGAGTGTTGATGCAACAATTCTGTTTTAGAAACAGGAAGAAACAGAACCTAAGTGTTTCATGTGCATCTGCCGCTGTCCGCATTGTCTGAACGACATGAACACCCAAGCAATTAAAATCCCCTGGCATGTACCCTATTTGATCAAGAATGTGTCTCCTTCCTTTCCAAAAGGGAGCTGCTTTGGTGAGGGACTGTGGAAGGTTAGAATTAATGGACAGTTGTGATTTGGGGCGTGCACTGTGTTCCTTCCATGATGCACTGACTGAGCTTCACCTACGATGGGTTCCCAGTTTCTCATTAGTCATTCACGTGACATATCCAGCCAGTTATTGCTGACTTCCAGAGCAATAAAAATAATGCAGTTTCATACTCAGATATATTTTTGTCCACATCAAGTTTCACTCTTTGTCTTAACAAAATCTGTTTTAATCCTTTATCTACAGGATAACTACCAAGTATCTGTGAATTTGTGCTAAGGGAAAGATACCCTTTCAAGCGAAAAGGATGCTATTTTGAATTTTTGATAATATCTTGGAAAATACATGTGGAGACTGGCCATTCTTTGATGCAGCAAGGGGAATTCTATTATTTTTTTATTCTTTAGTAAACTATTTTTGGAGGTTGCTGTTTCCAGTGTGAGTGCCTTTCCTGGCATGTCACCAGATGGGAAAATATGATGGTGGGAAGGAAAAGGAAAGGCAAGCTTACATTCTTCAGAGCAAGGTGGGGGCTTTTCTGTATCTTCAAAAGTCTTTATCTGCCTTTAGCACTAACACTCAGCCAGTGAACTTAATTCAGCTTCCATAGGAGGAAAGTACTCCAGTTGCTCATGTGTTTTTGTGTAGCCACCAAGCCCTCTTATCTCTCCCCGCTAACTTGCCCTTTTTTTCTATTCCCTACCTTCAAGCAATAATATTCTAGTAAGTACAATGAATGGACAGCTATGAAAGGGGGAAATTATTGCTTTAATTTATACTTCTTACTTATATTACAGCCATGAACCGCTAAGATAGGCTCACCTTCTGATATATGCATTGTTTGGTGACTTGTGTGTTGTGCAAACATTATAAAGTATAGTTACACAAACCTAGATGGTATAGCCTACTACTGTAGTTATAAGTGCTATACTTTTATACATCTGGCAGCTCAGTAGGTTTGTTTATACCAGCATCAAAACAAGCATGTGAATAATTTGTTGCTGTAGACATTACAATGACTATGGTGTCACTGGGCTGTTAGGAATTTTCCTGCTCTATTATAATTGTTGTTATGCAACACATGACTATTTGCACCGGTGAGTTGTACTGGTGAGTTTTCTATAACAGATGGTGGTTGGAAGTATTCATAGACCTCCATTACCCTTACTAATTTTTAAGACAGATGATTCCTTTAAAATAGTATCACATTGGGGAAATCTGGGTAAGATTGTTGGATTATATCAAGGTCAATACCCTAGTTGTGATATTGTACTATAGTTTTTCAAGATGCTACTATTGGAGGAAAATGGGTAAAGGGTACATTGGATTTCTGTGTATTATTTATTACAACTTTGTACAAATTACAATTATGTTTATAAAACTTCCAGTCAAATAATTGTTATCACAAAGAATTATATTCCTTATCTCAGTTAGGTTGGTTTAGTAAGAAATGACTGTAAATGGGACTTAAAAGTATAGACTTTGAGCTGGTTTTACCTGGGACTTGAATCCTGGCTCGACCACTTTTTAATTGACCAAAGTTACTTAAACTCTCACAGTTTTGTCTTCCTCATTAAGTGAATGAGAATAATAACAGTAAGCACACCATAGAATTTTGAAGATTAAATGAGATAGAGCATGTAAATCACTTTCCCTTTGCTGGACATATAGGAAACACTGGAAAGGACTAGCTGCTGTGATTATCATTACCACTACTGTTACTTCTGTAAATAGAGCTAGAAATGAGCTTTCTATCATCTCTCAGCCTAGATTCTAATTGGCCACTGGATATTTTGGCTTGTGTTTAGTAAAGGGCACTTTGAATTTTCATATCATTGTTTTACTTAAAACAAGTTAAGGAAAATTTTATCATTTGGAACTAGATGATCATTGCTAATGAATGTATTATAATAAATTATTGGAATTAGTTACAGTAGATTTATGATCAAATTGTCCTGGGCGCAAAACAAGAGAGAATTAGAAAGAAACTGAAACTAAATAAATATAATAGCCATACTCCAACAATACACCTCTGAACATACAATTGTTTTTAGTTGCAGGGCTCTAGATTTTTCCTACCGAAAGTGTGTACACATGTGGTTTCCCCTGTTTTCTATCACTGAAGTCCATGTGATGCAATGGAAAAAGCCCTGGATGGGGTAATTAGCAGTTCTGGACTCTAGATCCAGCTTGGTCATCCAGTGTAAACCCAGGCTTGTATCTTTTATCTTCTCTAGTCACCTGGTTCCATGTGAGGTTTGATTTAGATTAGTGATTTTTCAAAGAGTAGTCCCTGGACCAGCAGCACCAGCTTCACTTCACATGGGGATTTGTTAGAAAAATACACTCTTAGGCCCCTACCTCAAATCTACTGATTCAGGGACTTTGAGGGTGGGGTTGAGCAATCTTTGTTTTAGCAAGCCCTCCAGATTCTGATGCACACTAAAATTTGAGCATCACTGCTCTGGATTATTTTAGTCTACATTTTAGATAGTTGGATCCAACCCCAGAGTTTCTGATTCATAGGTCTGGGGTGGAGCCCCATAATTTGCTTTTCTAAAATTCTCAGGTATGGCTGATGCTGCTAGTTAGGGACCATACTTGGAGAACTACTAGGTGAGATCAACTCTAAACTCTGTTCCACCTCTGAGTCTACTATTACTATTGCTCTCCCTATGCCTTCTGTTCCCCTCCTTATTTACTTTGACCCTCGTTTTATTGAAACTGCCTCTGAGCTAATAGCACTGAAAATCTAACATTTCCTACCTTGTAGCGAGTGATGGATAGAAAGGAACTTCCTTAAACTATTACAGCTTATGTTAATATGAAACCCCTATAGCTCCTTGGCATTAAAAAGGACCCTAGATAGTTTACTTAGTTTTCTCATGTACATAGCTAGTTACAAAGGAAATATCTTCAGGCACCAAGATTCAAGAATTAAGGTCTGAGGGCTAATTGCCATTGATCCCTTATGATCTGAAGAGCTTGGGCACCGTGAAAATAAAATTATGTTTTCCTCCTAAGATGCTGCTTAATGAATGATTACATCTTCAAATGATCCCAGTAATCCCACCTCTTCTTTTTCACGGGTTTCTAGATACTTGGGATGGGATAATGCTCTGAGGTGTGGTATCTGCCGAGAACATGACAAGCCCTGGCCTGCCAAACTGAATTATTTAGTTGGCTCATGTTTTCTTTTTTGAATTAGAATTATGCGTAAGATCCACTGTTTCTTCTTTTATCAGTAAGTTGATAATTTTCTAGTACTGAATATTCAAAAAGAGAGCAAAGACCTAATGCTTACTGAGTGCCTATTATGTGCCACTCACTGTGCCACAAGCATTACTTTCCTTGTCTATTAATCCTCACAATAACCATGTAAGGTAGTATCACTAACTTTGCTTTTTACGTGACAGAATAGACTCAGGAAGGTTAAATGAGTGTTCAAGATCACACAGCCAACAGAAGGGCAGTGTATAGATGAAAGCTCGGATTGTTTGGCAGTAAAGCCTTTGTAGGCAGAGTAGATAGTGAATAAATTATGTGTCGAATGGATGAAAGAATGACTAGATCGCATTATCTTCCTAATGTTGACTTTTAAACAACCATAGAATTATCAAGTTGCAAAGGGTGTATAGGTCATTATCTAATCAGGGTTTCAGTTTCACATGTCCTTTCAAGAATTTCTCACATGTAGGTGTGCAACCTTTACTTGACCACCTCTAGGGAAATGGCACACACACTCTCTTTCATCAGTGATTGTTGGATTACTCATTATTAGAAAATTCTTTGCATTAAACTTCCCTAAAATCTCTTTCTTTTGAACATAGTTCTGCCCATTGTAACTGCTCAGATTTAATCTGGTTCATCTTCCATATATCATTCCTTCAAACATTTGAATATAGCGTATCTTTTCTATTCCAAGCTAAATGGCCTCCATTTTTTCCAGCTACTTTTCAAGATCCATCACACATAATAATAACTTAATAGCCATGGTTATTAAGGTGGCTTATTGGTTGGAGCATTGTCTCATGCACCAAAGTTGCAGGTTTGATTCCTAGTCAAGCCACATGCCTAGGTTGTGGGTTCATTCCCTGGTGGGGTGTGTACGGGAGGCAATCAATTGTTTTTTTTTTTATCACCTCTCTCTGTCTCTCTCTCTGTCTCTCTCTCTGCCTCTCTCTCTCTCTCTCTCTCTCTCTCTCTCTCTCTCTCACACACACAGTGGAAGCATATCCTTGGGTGAGGATATAAATTAAACAAACAAACAAATAAATAAATAAAATGTAATAAATGTCTGTTAAATGACAGAAGGAAAGATTAAATAAATATAATACCTAGACTTCTCACTTTCTTGCTCCCCTTCTTTAGAGTGTGAAGCATCTGTGCTATGTGCTGGGTACGTGAGAGGACCATATTTCTAGGAGTAGATGAAATGATTTCCTTCTATATACTCTTGCACTGAACAATAGTCACCCACAAAGAATACCATGTTTTATTTTCTGACGTAGAACAGTGCCCTCAATGTTGACATCTCAGATTTGCATCAGGTCACAATCAGCTGGGGTTGGAAGCAAACTTAGTGTTTTTCTTCAGGGTTAAAGGCAAGACCTGGGCACTAGGGGATCAGCTCCAATTTAAGCAGGCTAAGTTTGTACTCTAACGTACAAAACTTGGGCTTACCTCAGCTAAAATGGGAGAAATAGCTGCCTAAAGCTAGTTTCTTTCACGCCCCACTGGCAAGGTAGTAATTGCACAAAGACCTTTTTATTATAAGTTGATTTTCCTGAGAAATGAATTCAGAAAAATACTGTAAAGTGTTTATTTTTTGCTTGCCCTTTATTAACCCACATCATAGGGCTTTCCCTAGAGAAAAACTGTTGGTAAATGAAACCTCTTAGACCCACACAGAAGCATTTTGCACCATGTCCCTGGCTGTGGAGGGAACAAGGACAGGACAAGGCAAGTTAGTGCTATTTAAACAGGGTCACCAGCCAGTGTGTGGATTTCTGCCTGAAAAGAAGATTTAGGAATTTAAACAGGGGAAAGGTTTGGGGCTGGTAGAATTAGTGGTAACGGTTTATATCTTAAATAGAAATTAATGTAGCCTTTTTATGCTAGTAAGGAAGCCAAAAACCCCGTTTGAACTAAAAGATCATTTCTGTTAATACACCCTAGTTTTGATCTTTATATAACAAAAGTCCCTTAGTTCAACTTATAGAATCAGGCCCTGAAAGCCAGGACAAAACCTTCCTATGATGCTCTCGAGAACCGGGGCAGCATGCCTGGAGGAAAGGAGGGAGCTGGGAAATTAAAGTGTGATTTCCACAGGCATGATTCTGTCATAGCTCTCACTTTCTTTATATGGAACACAAATACTGATATAGAGAGTGAAGATTTTCTATTTTGCATTTTTGTGCTCTTTGATACATTTATTGAGGTCAAATGAAATTTGATGTAGTAGGATTTATTATGAAATGCTCTCTGAATACAACTCCATAATTACTGAGCTACATGGTAGTGCATAAAGCTGTAAAACTGCTTAGCCAGACAAGCAATTTATATGTTACATCGAGGTGTGTATGGCAAAGAATATTAGTTTAATTGGGAGCCAAGATGTAGTAGCCTTAAATCTGAAGAGCTATATGTTTAACATAATGCAGTGAGGCTTTGAAATAAGATACCTAACTGGGGAGACACAGCTTTTGGAATACATAACAATTAGACATTATTTTCTGTCCAAGGATACTAAATACTGTTTTCAAAATAAAGCACAGAATGCAAAACTGGTGTAAGGGTAAAACCTTTAAACATTGTACAATGTAAGAAACAACTTGTTTCTTTGTTTTAAAAAAGGAAAGAAAATAAAGGAAAAATAAAGTTGAGATAAAAGAAAACCAGTAACTACAATTTAGTGGAAGCAGGGGTGAAGCAAATTCACAATGAGGTGATGTTCTTGCTGGGCTAATGGAATCTAAGAGAAGGGACTTGTGGAATGTGGCCCGAGTTTTCTGAGGGAGCATATTTGGAATGAGGTTGGAGGTGGGTGGCTTTTTGGATACCCGCACACCACCAGGAGTGAAAAACAAATACTTCTTGGCGTACATTTGCTCTCTGTCTGATCATAGGCTCTCTTCTGTTTAGCAGGTTCAGGGTCACATGCCTCCGCTCATGATCCCAATTTTTCCACATGACCAGCGGACCCTGGCAGCAGCTGCTGCTGCCCAACAGGGATTCCTCTTCCCCCCTGGAATAACATACAAACCAGGTAAGTAGAGAGGAATTTAACATTCTTTTGGAAATGCTAAAATCCACATGTTTTTGCTTAGTAGTCACAACAAACACAGGAGCACATGAAAGAACTATGAGTACAAAGATCATGAAAGCTTATTTAAAAGTAAAATTAGAACTGGGAAGTTAATTGGGAAGGTGACATGTTAATAAACTAATTGGTTGCTAAAAACTTTTACTTTCTCTTCTTCCACTTGATTTTTTTTTTGTTCATAGATAAAATGCTACTTTCCTTGGGGGTGATTACATATTTTTATTAGCTCTGTCTCATACCTTTACTATGAATAATTGTCTTTGGTTACCAATGCTTTCCTCCCCAAGAGCTTTTATATTCTGGCCCAGTGGTCACGTACAGTATAAAATGTTGTTATTAGTTGTCTGATTTCTCTTGGAAGAAAAATTAAAACTGGATTGATTTAATTAACTTACCATTAATAGCTAAAATTCTTTTTGATGTTAGTCTAAATAATGAAACATTCAGTAGTATTTTCTCATTCATCTTGGAACCTCAAAAAACAGGTCACATAACCTTGCAGTGAAATATGTTTTGAGATGATTTAGCAAATGTTATGATTTTTCTTTATTCCTCTGAGTTTACTGGACTCCTAGGGAATTCAATTAGAGACACAGAATGGTTTGAAGGTTCTTTCAGAGCCTCCTTGTAAACAGGGCTTTAAATGTTTAAAGATATGTTGCCAAAGGAATCCAATGTAAGAAGATAGTCAAGTAAATAAAAGTCAACCTTAATTTCATTTGTGCATTCTTTGTAAGTGACCTCAGCTCAGAAGTAGTGACCTTGTTCTACTCATTAATAATTTCTGTGTCAAGTTCTTTTTAACATATTAACCTGCTTATATTACCCACCAAATCTGTGTGTAACAAATCTGAGTGTAGCAATTTCTTTGTGTTTGGGGTTTACAAAGTGAACAAAGGTATTTTAATATGTTTAAAGCACTAATAAAATATAAATCACTCTACTAAAATGCTTGGTAAGAAAATTTACTAAGTAGCAAAAAAACAAACCTGGTGAATTTTGATACTTATTTTAACTGTTTGTTGCTATTGATTACTCTTTTGCTCTTGGTCGAGTACACTCTTCCTTGTAAGGAAAGGTAAGATGTGTGTCAAAACTCAAAGAATTTAAAGAATAGAGATGTTAAGGGATTGGCTAATTTAAGGACTGACTTTGAAAATTCTTCAGATAAAAAAATGGCAATCCTTAGTATTAAAGGTTTCTGGGCACCTGAGTAAAAGACAGTTGTGGTATTCAGATTGCTAAACATTGGTTTTTCTAGAGCAGAATTTTCAGAACAAGTTATATACCCTATGAAGTTGAGATTCGTATTAAGGACAGGAGTATATTTTGTCAGAGAATATGTTTCTGTCAGTGCAGTGTTTCAGTCCTTCTCTGTTCTCTGTAAGTATTTCTGAACTGTTTCTTCATCTTGAGTATCTTTGGAATGTTGGTGTAAACTAAATTTACTGGTTTATCCTGAATCTGAGTTTGTCATCTCTCTACCAATCTTAGAATCCTTTTAAATGAACTATGCGTGGAACTCTCTATTTAATTTCAGTGTTTTAAAATTTGAAATTCTCCACACTTCAAAATCAGGTATGAGCCTTACTTTCTACTAGACATAGATATCAACATAGTTAACATGTTGCCTAATTTTGTTAAAATAACGATGACATTTTTCATGAGGACAGATATTGTTATATAGTCAATGAAGTTGGACCATTTTTTAAGTCTTCTCATATAGCATTGATGAGATTATAATATGTAACTAAGAAGAATATAGAGATTTGGAAAAAATTGTACAGGCGTGAGTTACCTCCCTCGAACCGCATATGTGCAGCACAGTGTAGTGTTCTGGGGAAGCAAAGTTGTATTTGATTATTTTGGCTAAAACCTTTTGGTTAAGGCAGGACAGTAGATTTGGACATTAGGACAGTTTTTAATCCCAGGCAAGGCTGGTGATAAAAGTATTTTCTGGTGACTCCTAAGTTATGTCAGAGAAATTAATTAAGCAGAACTCTATATTCTTTTATTTGTTGGCTAATCTAGGCTTTACTGTATATAAAAATTATACTTAAAAAGAATTAAAATTATATGTTCTTACACTATTAGTAGAGAGATTACATATTCAGGAGACTTAACCTATGCAGTGTTTTTGTCATTCACCTGAATTTGGGGAGGTGGATTCTGGACCAGAGTCTGAATTTGGACCAGAGTCTGGAGTAAGAAAACTTTTTTGCTATAAACTGAGCTATGGTAATTTCACTTGAAATACACATGAGACAATGACTAAATTTTTAGAAGAGAGGAACTTTGTCACATATAAAAGCTGTGCAATGATCACATAACTTTATATTTTGATCCTCTAAGCAAGAGGCTGAGCAAACGCTACCTTGTTCTTCACAAATTACAAAATAAAGGTCTCTCTTTTTTCTCCCTTTCTACCTTCCCATAACCTAAAACAATTCCAGAGAGCTTATGCTGCCAGCTGATTGAATAATCGTCTTGATTGCTAGACAGCCAGGCCCTCCTTGGGGTGATATTCACAGTGGAAGTTGTCTGTTTCTGAACCCATATTAGCACAGTCTAAACTAACATATTTAGGGCTCTGGGACTTCCCCTTCAGATAGTTTGCCCATCACTCTGGGCATTGCAGGGTTCCTGTGCACAGTGAGCAGCAAGCAAGCTCTCCCACCTCGCTGGCTTACTGAGGAGTGTTGCCCACAGGAATTGTGCATGTTGATGAACTTTCCCTGTATTCCTACTTTTCTGAGACTATTTTTCCTATCATGAACAGTTATTAGATTTTGTCAAATGCATCAATTGAGATGATCAAGTGGGAGTTTTCCCCCTTTGTTCTATAAATATGATGTATTACACTGAGTCTTTTAGATGTTGAATCACTCTTGCATTCTTGGGATAAATATTACCTAGTCATAGTGAATAATACTTTTAATATGTTGTTGGATTCAATATGCTAATATTTTGTTGAGGAACTTTGTATCTATATTCATAAAGGATATTGGTCTGTTTTTTGTGTTTTTGTTTTCCTGTGATGTCTTTTTTTTTAATTAAAACTTTATTGTTCAGATTATTACATTTGTTCCTCTTTTCCCCCCCAAAACTCCCCTCCTCCCAGTTCCCGCCCCACCCTCCACCCCCACTCCCCACCCACTGTCCTCATCCATAGGTGCACGATTTTTGTCCAGTCTCTTTCCGAATCTCCCACACCCCTTTCCCCCCCAACAATAGTCAGTGCATTCCCTTTCTATGTCCCTGATTCTATTATGATCACCAGATTATTTATTCACTTGATTCTTAGATTCACTTGTTGATAGATGCATGTTTGTTGTTCATAATTTGTATCTTTACCTTTTTCTTCTTCCTCCTCTTCTTAAAGGATACCTTTCAGCATTTCATATAATACTGGTTTGGTGGTGATGAACTCCTTTAGCTTTTCCTTATCTGTAAAGCTCTTTATCTGACCTTCAGTTCTGAATGATAGCTTTGCTGGATAAAGTAATCTTGGTTGTAGATTCTTGGCATTCATCACTTTGAATATTTCTTGCCATTCCCTTCTGGCCTGCAAAGTTTCTGTTGAGAAATCAGCTGACAGTTGTATGGGTATTCCCTTGTAGGTAACTGAGTTTCTTTCTCTTGCTGCTCTTAAGATTCTCTCTTTGTCTTTTGCTCTTGGCATTTTAATTATGATGTGTCTTGGTGTGGTCCTCTTTGGATTCCTTTTGTTTGGGGTTCTCTGCACTTCCTGGACCTGTAAATCTATTTCTTTCACCAGGTGGGGGAAGTTTTCTGTCATTATTTCTTCAAATAGGTTTTCAATATCTTGCTCTCTCTCATCTTCTGGCACCCCTATAATTCTGATGTTGGTACGCTTGAAGCTGTCCCAGAGGCTCCTTACACTATCTTCGTATTTTCGGATTCTTTTTTCATTTTGCTTTTCCAGTTGGGTGTTTTTTGCTTCTTCGCATTTCGAATCTTTGCCTTGATTCTTGCGCTCCTCTGGTCTGCTGTTGGGTGTCTGTATAATATTCTTTATTTCAGTCAGTGTATGCTTAATTTCTAGTTGGTTCTTTATCACAACATCGAGGGTCTCATTAGATTTCTTGTAGATCTCATTAAGTTTATCGGCAGTTTCTAGAAACTTATTGAAAGACCTTAAAAGTGTGGTTTTGAGCTCTGTATCCTCCATTTCTGTCATGTTTCTTTGTCTCCGCATTTTTTATGCTTTCTTGGTGCACCCCCTTGTGGTCTTTGTGCGCAGTCTTGTTGTAGTTAAGCCTTGGTTGTTGTAGGTAATACCTGAGGGGATTTGACCTCCAGGCCAACTGGCTATGAGAATCAGCTGGGTCTGCAGTGGGAGAACTTCTGTGCTGGATCTCTAGGGCGGTGCTGATCTAGCCTTTGCCTGAGGCTATCCGGGAAATGCCTCTGTGCAGGGCTTGAGCGGGGCGGGTCCCAGGGGATCTACAGGGTGGGCAGGAGCGAGCAGTTATGGCTGCTCTCAGTTCCATCCCTAGGGGCTCTGCCTCACTGAGTCCCAGCAACCGCTGCAAACCTCGGAGAGAAAGCTGCCTTCGAGTTCCAACCGAAGCCAGACAGTCCTGATTCTCCCGTTTGAGTCTGGGCCCCTAGAGACTCGCCCAGATCTGGAGCTCAGAGTCTGAGACTCCCTCCCGATTGAAAACAACAACCGCGCCCTCTGCTGCAAGCCCGCTCCACTTGCACTCCGCACCTGAGTATTTCACTTCAGCACTGCACCTCCTCTGAGTCTGGGTATGATATTCTCTTTCCTCCTAGTTGTAGAATTTCCACTCAGCCAGCCTTCCTGTGGTTCTGGATGATGTCCGTTCCGTCTTTTAGGTGTAATTTGAATTGGTTGTTCAAGGCAGCAATCTCTGGCGTTAACCTATGCCGCCATCTTGGTTTCTCTCCTGTGATGTCTTTATCTGGATTTGGTATCAAGGTAATGTTGGTCTCATTACTGAATAGTTAGGAAGAGTTTCTCTCTCTCTCTCTCTCTCTCTCTCTCTCTCTCTCTCTCTCTCTCTCTCTCTTTTGTTGAAGACTTTGGGAAAGATTAGTGTTAATTTTTCTTGAATATTCAATAAAATTTACTGGTGAAGCCATCTGATCCAAGACTTTTCTTTGTTGGGAGGTTTTGATTACTGATTCAATCTCTTTACCTGTTATAGTTCTGTTGGTATTTTTTATTTTTACTTGAATCCATTTAGGTAATTTGTATCTTTCAAGAATTTGTCTGTTTCTTCTAGATTTTCTAATTTGTTGGTGTACAATTGTTATCTAATGCTTCTTTTTAATTTCTTTGTTTCATTTAGTATTTATTGAGCACCATTTATTTGTCTATAAACATAAATAATAAATTTTATGTACTAGTAAATAAATGAAATAAGCATTTATATAAAATAATTATATAAGTATAATGTATATTCTAATTTAATTTTCATAAAAATTCTAAGATAAAAGTAGCATTATTTCTATTTTGTTAAAAGAAAACAAAAGTCAAACAACCAAAGAACTTGTATTCATATACTAGTGTTCATAAAACCCATGGACACAGACAATAGGGTAGTGAAGGCCTGGGGCAGGGGCAGGAAGGCTAGAAGAGGTCAATGGGGGGAAAAGGGGGTCAGATATAATACTTTCAACAATAAAGATTTAAAAATAAAAATAAAATAAAAGATGCTCCTTGAGAAAAAAGAAAATCAAACACATTCATTACCTTTTCTAAGCACTCCCATTTAGGAATAAGCGGAGATAGAATCCAGACTGGTTCTCTGATTTGATATTTTATGCTCTTGTGGACATGGTCTAAGTGTGGATGACATTAAGAAAAATCTGGTGTTTGCTTTTTCTGTAGGAAAAAATGTGATTTATATGTATGGGGTTACCAAATGACATCTTATAGAGGTGGGATTTCTACTGCTTCCAGAATTAAATCATAGGTGTGTAACCACTGTTGCTGGAATACTTGATTAAATCTATCTACTTGAAATTAAAGCATCTTAGTTTCTTCATATTAGTGTTCTAATTTGTAAATTAAAATGTTGCAGTCCAAGAAGAAAATATGTTCATCCATGTAAACTAACCTGGTTTCATGGAGATCATTTTAACTGTTCCTCCTTCATATATAGAGCCTATATCATTGGTGAGCTAATACTAAGGCATAAACTGAGTGGTATTATAATTTCATTTCTTGCAATGGGGGTGGATTTATATCAGTTCATCGACCCTCACTTATTTAATTGCTATTGTGACAAATTCCATGAATTTTTATATATTGGTCAGAGGAGTGGCTGCATCTAAGAAATAGGCAAAGAAATTAAGATTGATTCTTGATTCTTAGCTTCTTTGAAGGTATCAAAAACAATGCAGATAGCCTGGAAAGCATGGCTCAGTGGTTGTGTCGACCTATGAACCAGGAGTTTGTGGTTCAATTCCCTGGTCAGGGCACATGCCTGGATTGCAGGCTTGATCCCCAGTGTGGGGCATGCAGGAGGCAGCCAATCAGTGATTCTCTCTCATCATTGATGTTTCTCTCTCTCTTTCCTTCTCCCTTCCTCTCTGAAATCAATAAAAACATATTTAAAAATAAACAAACAACATGCAGATACTCTTAGGAAAACTCCTAAGACTCCTAAAACTCAAGACTCTTCTCATCATTGGTCTATTCCAGTGATGGCGAACTTATGACACGTGTGTCAGAGGTAACACGTGAACTCATTTTTTTAGTTGATATTTCTTTGTTAAATGGCATTTAAATATATAAAATAAATATCAAAAATTTAAGTCTTTGTTTTACTATGGTTGCAAATATCAAAAATTTTTTATATGTGACGTGGCACCAGAGTGAAGTTAGGGTTTTTCAAAATGCTGACATGCCGAGCTCAAAAGGTTCGCCATCACTGGTCTGTTCTTCAATGAACAGAGAAGGAGCAGTTTAGCAGGAGAAATAAGAGTATGCTTGCCAAATTTTTTTGCCCAATTGTCCTCAGAACAGATGGAAGGTTTTGTTCTATTTTTAGAATTCTAAAAGTGTCACCCATTACCTGCTAACTTTTGCTGTGATGTGATGTTTCACAAAGATAAATTCAGATAGATGATGGCAATTTTTTAGAATATAGAGGAAGTGTAATATTTTGCTACTCTGAATACATACATCCAGGCAAGATGCAAAGTGGTATGTCTAAGTCTACATTGATGATAGTGATTGAACTATTTCTATATTGTAGCAAGAATGACGATAGCTTATAAAAATGGAATCTATACATAAGTTATTTGGCAACTCAAGTAATTTGCCATAAACCTATGATGCCACCACAAATTAATCTGTGAGATAGTTAGAGTCGTGTAGTGAATTTTTCTTCTGTTTTGGAGTGTGTAGAGTAAGGTGTGAGACTTTGAGCCAATTAACTGAAGAATCTTTGAATCCTGTCTCCCAGTTTAATGTATCTTTCTTCTCTACTCCTCCCAAGCTCTTTTGTTGGGAGCCGGTCCATCCTTGCTGCTTGACACAGTCGCTGCAGGGGAGAAACATCTGCACAGCATATGTTTCAAGGGACCTGGCGTATATGGCATACTGTTCTTAATATGTTTGCTCACCTTCTTGGCGCTATGTGTTTTAACCAAGGTCACCTCTCCGAGAAAGGTTGTTTCCCCAGGTAGGGATTTTCCCCTAAAGTTAGGGAGGGTAGTTAATCACTTTAACTATGAACAATCATGCTTAAACTACATAATCTTTAATCCCTGGAATGGAGATAAGAAACGCTCTAACCTTTGGAATAGAGATTGATAGGATTGGAATCAACTGGTATAAATACAGATGTAACAAGACAACAAGACACAGAACCTAGAGACAGAACCTAGCGAGAGAACATGGCAAAAGATCCTGGACTGAACCTGACTACAGAACCTGGATAGAACATGGCAAGAGAACCTGACTAGAACCTGGTGACTGAACCTGGCTGGAGAACCTAGCGAGGGAACATGGCTACAGAACCTGGCTGGAGAACCTGGAGAACCTGGCTGGAGAACCTAGCAAGAGAACGTGGACACAGAACCTGGCTGGAGAGCCTAACCAGAACTTCGCTGGAGATCCTGAACAGAACTTGGCTGGAGATCCAGACCAGAACTTGGCTGGAGATCCTGGCTAGAGATCCTGGCTAGGCTGCTGATCAACTGAATGCTGTCTCCGTGTCATTCCTTCTTCGCCGACTCTGTCTACACCTTTGGGAACCCCTGGACCTCCTGGGGTTGGACCCCAGCACTCTTTAAATGATTTCCTTAATAGGTTAATATCTGAAGTGAATATCTCAGAAGACCACAACCATCCCAGTCCCTTGTCTTTCTGAAGAATCAAACTAAATGGGCAGAATTTTACCTGTGGGATTTTTGACTCTTTAATGAAAGTGGAATTTCTATCTGAATTACACAAACTATGAGTATTCTTGTAGGAGGTAAACTGAGTCCTAGTTCCCCCTCCTCCTGTATTTAAGTCTTAATAAGTTTTGGCTTCATTTCAATTTCCTTGAAAATTACACAGTGTACTTTCTGTCATTCAGGGACTCTTGCTGTGGAGCTGCTTTGATTTCAAAGGAATGTTACCCAGTGTGACAAGTGAAACGAATGTTAGGCAAATGTCCCATAGGTTTTAAGTCCTGTTTCGTATTTGTACTGTAATCCTCAGGTAAAAATAGTCAGTTGGAAAATCTAGAAGGCTGGAGAGATGGATTTGCAGAATGGGCATTCTTTTCCAGACTATCTCTTGGAGGTTGTCTTCGTACACTAGAGGTGGCAGGAGCCAGAGCACGGCAGTGCCTAAAGCCAACCTGTTCCAACAGGCTTCATCTTCCTTTGTACAAATTTAAAAGAATGGGTGCTCACGCAAGCATTTCAAATCCAGAGACAAATTTGAAAAAAATTGCTACAACATGTTGACTGATTCCTTGCCAAGTCAGCCACTGAGAACTATTTCTTGATCAACTCTTACACAGAGGAAACAAAAGGGGGTTGGGGAGAGAACGTAATTTTGTTATAAAAAATTAAACTTTCCAACACCCTAAATCCCTCTCCCTCTTATATTTTCCTCTTCTACTTTTATAATCCCCTCTTTCCTTAACCCTTATCTTCTCCCTCTCTTGACTTTTCCTTTTTCTCTCTCTTCTAATTATTTTATGTGATAATCTCTGTTGCTCTAATATATTCATTTTTACTTTTAATATCAATACAATGATATGTTCTGGAGAAATAGCTTTGCCAAGATGATAGTTAGACATACAGATTCAAACCAGCAGCAAAGTTAGAAACGCTTTAAAAGTAAGCTTGTCAGAAGTAGGAAGAGCTGTTTGTAGCCAGCAGGTGAGCTGGAGAGTACTGCAGGGTGTGGTAGAGATAGTAATAAATTAGCTGGCAAGCCAAAAACTATTTAAAAAAATCAGCTCTTTCATAGCATAGAAGCATGACAGCTATGAAAAAAAGGAGTGCCCCAGGGAATTCTTTTAGAGTTTGATTTTTTAAAATATGTTTGACATGAAAAATGTTTTAGTACAAATAAAGCAACTGGTATTAAACTTACAGGGAGGGGGGTTTTGTGGTTTAGAGTTAGTATGAATAATGCATGATATTTAAAGAAAGAATAGCTCTAAAATGTTCCGGGAGGCAGTCCATGTTGATAGTTGGAATGGTGATTTTTTCCACCCTATTTTTGAAGCATCATTAATTCAGCATCGTTTTGTGATTTTTTTTGACATGATCAGATATCAACCAAAGAAATACTATTTGACTTAGATAGGAATATTCTTTCATCCGATAATTTAGTTTAAATATCAAGGAGATCAGTGGAATTATTTAAGCATAAAGCGACAGTCACTTACTATAAAAAATAATTTGGCCTAGTTAACTTTTTTAAAAAGCTCATGCAGCACTGCAAACCAAAATCAACCTCATGGAAGGGGAAAAACAAGATCAGATATTTTGAACATTACTCCATAGGAGACCAGCACAGCATAGTGCTAGTGAGTGCATTGTAGCAGTGCTCGTATGCAATCAGAAGCCAATTGTTACTGGACTGCACACGAGCACACACTGTGCTCAATGGTCTGATGAGGTATTATGGATATGATGCAAAGAGACTGTGCAGATCAGAAGCTAACAATTTGTTAAAAGTGAAAGTGACTTAACATGTACATTGGGCCAGCTGAGCAGCACTTCGTGTGGCAGGCAGGATGCGTCCCAGGGAAGCAGGGGCATCAGGAGGCTCCAGGTATTGGTGTCCATGCAGAAAAAAACAAAGAGGTTTAGTTGCTTTCCAGTTGACTACCGCTGTTACTGCGATTCTTTCGACACCGTCTCTTCATTATACATTCAGTTTTCAGTGTGGAAAAGTTCATGCAAAACAGCATGATTATTATAAATGTCAAAAATGTGTGAAGGAACAGCCTATTAAAATATAGCCTAGAAAGAGCGCACGACACTGACTTTAAATGAGTGGCCAGAGCCCAAGTGATGCTCCATTTAATCACGAATATTGTGTGATTTGTCCACAAGTATTCATTTTGACCTCAGTTACCACAATCACAATACAGCCCTCCGTGCTTTCTCTTGGTCCCTCAGGTCACTGCACACAACCTGTGCTCTTAGGTCACCGTCGGCACCTCCGTCCCCCTATTTAGGAGAGGCCTGGAGTCAGAAACACGTTAGGATGTAGCACCGACCTCTGCTGAACCATGCTTAATATTTTCCAAACTTTAATGGAGATATTCCATGTAAAACATATGGTTATGAAATCACATCATCAAGGAGGAAGTGATAAGTACCTAGAGTGCATGGTTTTGTTCTAGGCTCCACAGAAGTTAATCCAGAAAAATAATGCGTCCACTCCCGTTGGGATACCAGGTATTTCACAGAATGTTGGCAGATAAGATGAGTTTCCCTCTCACTGCTATCAATTAAAGAGGTTGCATTTTACAAATTTTTCTCTATTTTTTAAATAAAGTATAGTTTAGGGTTATGGACAGTTAACAGATCACAATCTTTTTTGGGCTCTAACGCTCTGCCTTGCTTACCAAGCCAGTTTTTGTTGTTAATACAAAAGCTTTAATGCTTTCTTAGTGAACGGAGTGTCAGCCTGGCTTTAAGATATTTTTTTTACTCTTAAAAAAATGATGTATTACAAGATTTGTAATGGAGTGAACATGCTTGAATTGCACATTAAATTTTTTTTAACATCACATTCATGTTTTGCCAGTTTGCCTACCAGCTATCTGTTAACAAAAAGTTCCAAGGCAGCACTGCAAGTCTGTGCCCAACGAAGCCTTTTGTTTCTGCAGATGTTTGAGCTTAGAGCAACGTTGTAAAGCTCAGGCAATCCCAGGGCCATGTTTGTACTTGTCTGCTGCGATTCCCTGTGCATTGTCTAAACCTGTACGCATTGTTCTTTCCGACAGGTGATAACTACCCCGTACAGTTCATTCCATCAACAATGGCAGCTGCTGCCGCTTCGGGCCTCAGCCCTTTACAGCTCCAGGTAAGTGCCAGAGGAAAGTGTGGGATGCTCGCCAGTGCTCTAGTGGAAAACTGCTAACCAGCTGTATGCTAAATAATAGCCCGAATGTTAAATAATTTTTTAAGCATAGCCTAGGAGGATTAACACCTTATGTACTTGCCATACTGCAAATAGAAAAGTGCCAGTTTCAATATTTTTAAAGGAAAAATGACACGATGACTTAGGACTTTATGTTCTCTATCAGGAGAGTTAATGGTTTGACAATTTCTTTATGGCTGGTTGTTATTGGCTGCATTAGCTTTCCTTGTCAAGTTTCCACCCATGTCTTAATTTATGTCAAATTAGCTTTTACATATAAGCATCAAAACAGAGAACAGTGTTGGATATTTTCCTTCTAGCAGCTCATAGAACAGGGGGTCGTCATTATTACCAAATTACTTTAGCTACTTAGTAAAATGTAAACATATTGCACCTGAGCATGCGTATCATCACCTCATCCTCTTCCTCATTCCAGGTTGAAAGTCTGGGCATGGTGTCTGACCAAGTTCTTTACTTAAAAACTAAACTTGGGGGAAAGTGTTTAGGAAGCTGAATGAAAAATCATCTGTACCTTGTCTTTTTCACAGTAAAATGAAGGGTGTACAGTAGGGTGAGGCGATCTTTACACCCTTCCAGTACTGCCTTTTAGTGGGAAATTGACTGTAAATGAGTATGCATTTTTAGCAAAAAGATAATATTAAAATAATGGTTAAACCTTCAGAATTTAAACATTTAAAAAGTATGATAACAACCAACTTTCATTTCAATACAGTGGAGAGTTTAAAGATAGTATTTTATTCTTATAATTTATTGTGATTATTTTTGATCTTTCTTAAATAATCTAGGAAATAGCACCTGGCTAGGCATTTTACTTTCTTCTTTGCTATTCCCTACATAACTCAACATTAAAAAATGTACAAGTATTTTACCATGAAAACATTATTTTGACCGTTTTCAATTGGGTCTTCAAGTAAGAATTTTTGCAAGACTTTGAGTGTTTATCCTAAGCCTCCTCCAGAAAGCCTTATTACAGACTGCCCAGCAGAACTAAAAGTTTTGCCTATAAGAGTGGCAACCCTACCTCTCTTCCAAGCCTCCCCCTTCCCCACTACTAACAATGGAACTTGCTGAAATTTGTGAACTCTAAGAAAAGCCTCACTACCAGGAAACCCAATCTACTTCTCCTTTTTAGATAGCTATGCTATAGAGTGTACCCTTGAGTCAGAGGCAGGAATAAGAATCAGTCACATTGTTTGATCTTAGAGCCGAGTTTCTGTGAAGGAGCACCTGGGTCCTAAACCTTCTACTTTCTATGCTTTGGGGTGGTCAGTACCCTGGGTGTAGAAATATGTGTTCTGTTTCATGAGTTCTGACAGTGTGTTTTGTCTTTTTTTTTTTTTTTTTCTGAATATGCTACTAAACAGAAGGGTCATGTCTCCCACCCACAAATTAACCCAAGGCTAAAGGGCCTAAGTGACCGTTTTGGCAGGAGTTTGGACACCTTTGAACATGGTGGTGGCCACTCTTACAACCACAAACAGATTGAGGTATGAATACTTCCATTGATGCTTCATTGGGTGGGGGACTGGATTGTTCAGTCATATTCTAGGCTTTTTCAAAAGTGGCAAACACAAAACCTGAGCACTACAAGATAATCATTTCCTACTTCTAATTCCTAGGCAGGCTCCTTTTTGCCCCTTTTCTTTCATTAAAAAAAAAAAAAATGCAGATGTCAAACCAATGCCCCTGAATTAGGTTGTTTATTCCTGTATATGTATTTAGGCAATTTTTTTTATATTATGTGTGTTTTCAAACCATCTTTATTTTCTTTACTTATTATTACTTTTTTAAATGTATAGTGATGTATAATGTTAAAAAAAACACTTAAACACTCCAAAAATCTCTGTAAAGTTGATAGAATATGGTTCCACTTGTACACATAAATAACAGAGGTTCAGAGAGGTCAAGTTTTTTAACCAAGGCTACAAAATATTCCTGAGTCAAAGTTTTTACCTAGGATTTATTTTTCTCTACCTAATTCAGGTTTCTTAACTTAGTTTTCTCAGGCTGAAGTAGGGATGGGTGCCTGGGCCTGGCAGCTTGCTTTTTGCCCCATAAATTTTGATAGTATTCCTTTCATATTAAACTTCCAGTAAAGCTCTTAGTTAGTTAGTTAGTTTGTTTTTTTGGTGTGTGTGTGTGTGTGTGTGTGTGTGTGTGTGTGTGTGTGTGTGTGTGTGTGTGTTATTCTTACTACTTGAGAGAAGATGGCTTATATGTCTCTTTTGAAAACCAAGTCCTTTTCTTCTACAGGGATCTAGTTGTTCTCTAATTTCATGCTTAATTCCTTTCCTATATCATTGGTGTTCCTCTCTGGGACTCTCAGGTACTGGCGAGTTGCCAGCAAGCTGTTGAATCACAAAAAAAAAAAAAAAAAAATGGAGACAGATTACCTCAGACTGAAACACACTTTGACTTTCTGGGTTAGATGTAATACTACATTTTATATTCTAACCAAGGATAGGAAACCCAATTCAAAAAAAAGAAAGAGAGAGAGAGAGAGAGAGAGAGAGAGAGAGAGAGAGAGAGAGAAAGGAAGGAAGGAAGGAAGGAAGGAAGGAAGGAAGGAAGGAAGGAAGGAAGGAAGGAAGGAAGGAAGGAAGGAAGGAAGGAAGGAAGGAAGGAAGACAAAGTAATTACAGCTAGCAAAAGTTGTATGCTCAGCTTCTATTGGCTCTGCAAGTTATACATATTGCATACTATGTATTCAATAAAGTGTCCATGTGACTTCTTCTCTGCTGCTTTTGAATCTACATTTTTGGAAAATGATAACGTTTACTCCAGAGAAAAAAGGAGGGAACAAGATCAAAGGCCACCTTGGAAATAGCCTAGGGAGGAGTTCCAGAGCTAGCTGCCCCCTTGCTCTCCCCCTCCCCCTTTGATATGAGGTATAAGGGGGTTTCCACCGAGGCATGACCAGGCATACACTCTCACTATCTGCTGTCTGCTATACAGCCAGAAAGGATTTCTCTCCTAAGGCTTTTGGATGTAGAAAAGATACCATATTTCTGGACATTCTGAAATCTATGCTTAGGATTGATTGCTAAATAGAAACTGGACATTAAGAACAAGCTTTCCATGTGAAAACAGTTAGCAAGCTTACCCTCTCAGGGCAGTTAGTTTGTTAAACTTTTAAGTGCTTGAAAGAATGTGAACGCAGGTGACCTCCTCTCCTCTTTGACTTTATGTTCTCTTGAAGTGTTGAGGTTTATCCCATCAACCTTCTCTTAGCCGGTTTCTACCCAGATTTTCTTTTACTACATTTTCACAAGTCACTTAAGTTGACTTCTTTTAAAATATATATATATTTTTTATTGATTTTTTTACAGAGAGGAAGGGAGAGGCATAGAGAGTTAGAAACATCGATGAGAGAGAATCATTGATCAGTTGCCTCCTGCACACCCCCTACTGGGGATGTGCCCGCAACCAAGGTACATGCCCTTGACCGGAATCAAACCTAGGACCCTTCAGTCCGCAGGCCGACGCTCTATCCACTGAGCCAAACCGGTTAGGGCTTAAGTTGACTTTTTTCTGTCACAACATCACTGGCTCCTGATGCTGTCAAGTCTGGCTTCTGTTGGGCTTTGATGCCATAATGTCATACACGTGAGGGCCAGATCTGGGTGTTCCTGTAGCAGTGCTGATGGGGAAGCACAACATATGCCGATGTCTGTCACTTTTATTAGGCTAATTAGAGAACCCATTTAAGCAGGAGCCCTCACAGCTTTGCAGTTTGAGTTTGGGCTGGTTTGAGAATTTCTTGGGTTTCTGTTTGCTCTGTTTTCTTGCTTCCATTTTTTTTGCAAGTTTTTCCTGCACGTTAGGAAACCTTCGTTCTGTTTGCTTGTATGGTACCCTGGTTAGAAAAGCTCGACCTTGTTTGAAAGGCAGATTGCCTAAACTTTCCAGGTGTTAGTCTAACGTGTTTATTGGGACGTTTATGAACAGCAGAGTAGACACTCATGTCGAAGCTGCTACAGACATTAACATTTAAAGTCTTGAGCAAGAATAGAGAGAACATTTAATAATATCTTGCTTTATTGATTTTAAAGTCAGCTTTCTCTTCTAGCTAAGGTTTTCTCCCCTTCTTTGACAAGCTAAAATGTCACAGCTCCAACAATCATTACCGTGATAAACTGTTGATACTAAGGAAGCATTGCAAGTATGTTAACTTGTTTTAGTTCTACACAGAGATTCTTCGGAAAAAAAAAAAAAAAAAAAAAGAAAGAAAGAAAGAAAAAAAAGTCCACAATATGTTGTTGATACCACTACCACCAGCACCCCTCCCCCTCCCCCCGCTGCGTTGCTCAGCACTGGTCCTATCTGATGTCATAGTTAACTTGTCCTTCAAAGGTTGTTACTTCTAACAGTTATAAGCCTGGATAAATCTTAACAGTGTTTATGGTCACACCCTGGAAGCCCGAAATTTTGTTAGCAAGTAGAGAAAAGATATTTAAAGTGGAAAGATCCTTCTTACATTAGTGTATTCCAGTTCTGTCTTTCTCTGGAATAAAGAAGATGCAGGAAAGATTTCTTTTTACTTTGTTGGTTTTCTGAGCTAATCTAAGGCATTTTTTTTTTTCTGTCTCAGGGGCACAATTTTAGAAGAGAGCAGGCCAAAGAATGCTATTTTTAGTTGAACAGTTCAACAGATGGAGACATGAATACTCATATATCTGAAGGTTTAGGGGTTTGAACCATTAATTTTGATAATGTATTTAACCCTGGGAACAATCAGAAACTGTAACTCTAAGGTTGCTGTGTTTTTGACCTTTAGAGAACAGAGGGCATTTGCTACAGTAAACAATATATTATATTGCTACTTATTCCAATTCTCTACCCATATAAATTTCAGGGCCAGTTGCCATTTGCTTTCCTCAGCTATGTTAGCATTGGTCCTTCAAGTAAGTCAAGAAGAATGTTAAGGAATGGGGACCAGTATAATGAGGTGGTCATGTAAATTTGGCCTTTGAATAGCTAAGATGTTAGATTGTTTCTGAAGAAATATCATCTTAGAAACTAAGCTCTGAATGACTTTATTTTTTTTAAGGAAAAAATGGTTTCAGTGTATTGATTCATTGTAGGTGATGACTTTCAATATAATAGATCCTTAAGGTGATCTTGTTTAATTTTGTTTTTAATTAGGAGTAATGTTGCCTCATAGTTGTAGCTTATAGTAAACACAATCTGGTACCATGTCATGCAAAATAATACACCTGTCTCATGCCTTCTTATTAAATGATACATGCTCTCTTTAGCAAATACAGCAGTTAAATATCACACAGCTTAAGAATTTCTAATTAAAACATCTCCACATGTCAGCATATTGGTAATGTATTATTTTAATCCATTTATTTTGTTTATGAAACAGTGACATATGTTTAGATTGTGAAATATATGAGCCTTAAAAATCACTTTATTGAAGAAAATTAATTCCTACAATACTGTCTCGGTAATGTGTTCACTCACCCAGTCAGTCACTGGCGGCACTGCCAGTCTTAATGTTGGGTAGACATACTCACCAGTTTTATCTGCACAACAGTCTCGGGAAGAAGCAATAACAGTTCTTTTTCTTAGCTCCATATGGTAAGGCCTTCTTTCTTTACTTTTTTCCCCCCTTTACTCATTAATTCAAACCTATCCACCCAAAACACTTTTGTTACTTCTTTTTTTTTTTCTTAATACAATGAAGGATGGGACAGTGTGTAAGTATAAAGGATTCTGAAAGACCAATCAAAATTAAAAACAAGCTAGTTACCTTTTCAAAGTTAGACATAGTAATTTGTTTGTCAGCAGGGAGATGTTTGGGTCAGCCCTGAGATACAGTGACTGTCAGCAGTTATTCCTACAAGACAAGTAATTTCACTCAATGTATTACTGACAGATTGCTCACTTCTCTGAATCACTGGAGAAAACAAACTTAATATTGTTACAGGCAGAGTTTCTGTCTTCATTAGCCTCAGAGAATGATTTTTATCGAGCATTCAAAGCCTACCATGCTTTAGTTGGAACATATTTTAACAGATGCGTTCTTATAATGATAGTATGGGTAGTCGTCTAAATGAAAGGAATTAAATATGAAAAATTTTTTAAAAAAACAATATAAATGCATTTTCACTTTTATTTGATGGGCACGATGTATAGTTCAGGGAAGATGTGAGGAAAGGAATATAATTGGAGCCTTAAAATACTAGAAAAACCTATCAACTATAAGTTATTCTCAAATGAAACTATTTAAGTCTTGCCAAGTTTGCAAAGATGGAGAACAATTGAAGTTTTTGCAAAAATAAATCCAAACACATATTTTATTTAAATGATGTTTACAATTTCCATGCTACAAATGGAAAGTGAAGAAGTGCCCATCAACCTTGAGAATGCTCTCTCTCTATTTCCGTTCCAGCCTGAATCTTGATGGTGTTGTATTTAGATGCTCTTCCTGGCTCCTACCCTGTCTTCTTGTTTGCAGTCCCAAACATGCCTCAGTGCTGTGGAGGAATGGGAGGGTGAGCTAGTTTTGCTGGGTAGGCTGGAGAGGTTGTGATTTCTAATAGAGAGCTGAATAAAGAGTTGATTAGAGTGGCCTATTACTGGCTACCCAGTGAAGAAAAAGGAATACACTGATTCAAAGCTTGTTTTGAGGATGCCAACCAGGGGGTTGTGCTTTGAGGAGAAATGCTTACTTTCTCTTAATCAGCCTTCCCTCACCCCTTTGACTTGAGAGTGTGATGGAACTTGGGAGGACCGTGATAGCTTGGACTAGATGAACTGGGGCTAATGGAGGGAGCTCCATTTTGGAGTCATTTTATTGGATTAAAGTTTCCACTATTACTTACTTGCTATATTGCCCTGTACTGGTTTCAAATTACCTTCTTTTTAGAGTTTGTTCATTGTAAAAAGTGGCTATTTTTTTCCGCAGGGTTTTTATGAATAGTAAATGGGATTATTGAGGCATGTGTTAGGTTTCCAAAAATAAAAAAGAAATCATCAAAATAAGGGAATACTTTCCAGCATCCCAATAAGCAGTCAATTCTACCCTTGCTTCTCTGCCTAAAGCGCTTCTGATGGGTAACTCTAATTTACTAGAAAGTAAGTCACTGAATTCAGGGACTTAAGTCTCTTTTGTGTACTGTTGAATCCTGAATATTGCCTGGTTCAGCATTTGATAAATTAATGAATTTTATCTTTGAGGGCCATCTGGGACCCGAGCTTCTATGAAAACTTTTTTTGGATATATTCAATCAAGTACTTTCTCTTTAGGAAGCATTATTTTATGTAAACAGCTTTTCATTTCTAGGTAGTCTTCTTAAAAACAATAGCAGGCACCAGGCGAATCTTGATGTAGGTAAAAGAAATGTAGACAGATTCAGAGAAGATGTAAAATATGAAGATATTTCCTAGCATTTAGAGATCTGTCTTATTGTATTTAGTGAAACAGAATAAGTTTATACCTACTCACAAATTAAAACATTAGATTAAACTGGACTTTTTTTTAGAAAATGTATTTTCAATTGGTTTTAAGGTAATACCTAAAAGTTAAGAGAGTACAACATTTCTTACTTAAGCCCTGTTAATCACTGTATTTAAGTAATTTGATTGCTGGGATGTTCAATTGTACTCTCAGAGATGGCTTAGTAGGAGCCAAGGACCTGGGAACTACAAAATCAATGCAGTTCTCTATCTTTACTAATATACAGTTTCCACCAACATTCTGTTAGCTCCAGCCTCACTAATTAAGCCACTCAACAGGGAGCTCTCAGTTTATGAATACTGGTATTTAAATAGACTCTTTGTTACGTGCTGTTTTCTAAAATAGTGACAGGTATTTTTATTCCTTTTTTTTACCAAACTGGATTTTGAGGTATTGTTTGGTTGGTACCATGTATCATATCATATACCTGTCTGTATATAATGAACTATCTTGAAAATTAGAGAGATGATGTAATTAAGGATAAATTTGAAGGTTAGAAAGCAAAATGTTCTGGTGTTTGCCCTGGCGGGTGTGGCTTGGTTGGAGCATTGTCCCATACATCGGAAGATTGTAGGTTCAATTCCAGTCAGGGAACATACCTAGGTTGCAGGTTTAATCCCTGATTAGAGCGTGTACAGGAGGAAACTGATCAAAGTTTCTCACATCAATGTCTCTCTCTTTCTCTCTGTCTTTCTTTCTCTCTCAAATCAATAAACATATCCTTGGGTGAGGATTAAAAAAAAGTTCTAGTATTTTAGAAAATGCTTCACTCCAGTTTCCAAACATAGAATAAGTCAGCTTAATACCTGTAACCAATCTTTGAAATAATATATATAACTATATATCTATAAATCTATATCTATATCTATACCTATCTATCTATATCCGTATCTATATCTATAGCCATATCCATATCTATACCTATATCTATATCTATACCTATCTATACTAATAAAAGAGAAAAATGGTAATTGGCGTACGACGATACCCTTTTCATTGGCTAATCAGGGCTATATGCAAATTAACTGCTAACTAAGATTGGCAGTTAACTGCCAACAAGATGGCGGTTAATTTGTATATGTAGGCACAATGCAGGGAGGCGAAAGGGAAAGCAGGAAGAAGCCCCCTGCCACTGACAGTGATTGGAAACCCAGGGGGGAGCTAAGAGCTGGGGGGCAGGGCAAAGGTGGCCCTGGGGCCGCCTTTGCCCTGCCCCCCAGCCATGATCGGAGAATCAGGTGCCTTTTCCGCCCTGGCCAGTGATAGCAGGAAGTAGGGGTGGAGCCAGCAATGGGAGCTGGGCATGGTCGAAGCTGGCAGTCCCAGGAGCTAGGGGTCCCTTGCCTGGGCCTAAAGCGGAGCCCACGATCGCAGGGCCGCTGCAGCTGCGGGTCCCCGCTGCCCGGGCCGGACGCCTAGGCCAGAGGCGTCAGGCCTGGGCAAGGGGCCGATCCTGCGATTGGAGGGTGATGGGGGTCAACGCCTGAGGGCTTCCCAGTATGTGAGAGGGGGCAGGCTAGGCTGAGGGACACTCCCCCCCACACACACACACACACCCACTGCACGAATTTCGTGCACCAGGCCCCTAGTATCTATATAATCATGATTTTCAGTATTTCATTAGTAATTTCCATAATGCTATTGATCTTGAGCAGCATGAACTTAATAAAAAATAAATATATGATACATACGCATAAAACTTTTATTACTTAAAATGTACACAGGTGTTGACTTTTTCAAACCCTGTAAAGTGCAACATACAGTGCTCACTCGTAACCAGTTTGAAATAGAGGTGCTTTTAACCTAGATAGTCCATGTTTGGACTGTTTATCAATTTTTCACTTTAATTCACGTATTCCTTTAAATTAAATGAATAAAATCATGTTACTTGAAATTACACTAAACTTTGAATCTGATTGTTACAATGACAACCCTTTTTGTGTGTTAGGGTAATATCAACATCTTTTTCTTTTTTTTAAGGAAGGTTATCAAATAAGGGATTATGTTCAGGAAATTTGAAAACGTTTGTATGAAAATCCAAACAATAAATTTAATCATTCAGATATTCAACAAATATTTATTTAGTGTCTATTATGTGCAAGGTACTATTCTAGATCAATGGTCCTCAACTCGAGGCATGTTGCCCCCTAGGGTTCAGTTGACAATATCTGGGGATATTTTTGATAGATCTGACTTGAGGTGGGGATGAAGAGATCACTGGCATCTAGTGGGTAGACAGGCCAGAGATGCTACTGAATATCCTACAATGCATAAGACACACCCTTATAACAAAGAATTATTCAGTCCAAAAATCAGTAGTACTAAAGTTGAGAAAACCTATTCTAGATACTAAGGCAATATCAGTAAATAAAACAAAGTTCTTGCTGTTATGGAGTTTACATCCTCATCTGAGAAGGATAAAATAGGGAAAGACTTGTTTTACAAATCTTAGTCATTTTAACAGAAATATCCCACCAAGCTCCCTGTGCAGCTGAACCTAGATGGGCAGATTTTAACCAGTTGAGACTTATTTGATTGTTTAGCCTCAGTTCTTAGTTTCATTTTGATATTCAAAACTAATACTTTATTCTAGCTAGTGACTTCTTGCTAGAACAGTCACAGTTCTCCTCAGGCTCATCTTTTCTTTTTTTAAAAAAATGTTTTTATTGATTTTAGAGAGAGAAAGAGAGAGAGAGAGAGAGAGAGAGAGAGATGAAACATCAATGATGAGAGAAAATCATTGATCAGCTGCATCTTGCACACTCCCCCCCCCCCCCCCCCCCCGGGGATCAAGCCTGCAACCTGGGCATGTGCCCTGACTGGGAATTGAACCATGACCTCCTGTGCCGGGGTCCAACCCCAGCAGGTCCAGGGGTCCCCAAAGGTGTGGACGGAGTCGGCGAAGAAGGAAGGACACGGAGACAGGGTTCAGTTGATCAGCAGCCTAGCCAGGATCTCCAGCCAGGATCTCCAGCCAAGTTCTGGTCTGGATCTCCAGAGAGGTTCTGCCTAGGATATCCAGAGAGGTTCTGTCCAGGTTCTCCAGTCAGGTTCAGTCACCAGGTTCTAGTCAGGCTCTCCTGCCAATCTCCGCAGTCAGGTTCAGTCCAGGATCCCCTGCCATGCTCTCTCGCCAGGCTCTGCCTCCAGGCTCTGAGGCCAGTCCCTGTCCAGGATCCTCCGGCATGCTCTCTCCAGCGAAGTTCTTCTGTCTCTAGGCTCCGTGTAGGTTCTGTCTTCTTGATTCTGTTCTAAGTTCTGAGTGTTTCTGTCTTGTTACAACTGTATTTATACCAGTTGATTCAATCCTATCAATCTCTATTACAAAGGTTAGGGCGTTTCTTATCTCCATTCCAGGGAGAAAAGATTATGTAGTTTAAGCATGATTGTTCGTAGTTAAAGGGATTAATTACCCGCCTGGCACTTAGTTGAGGGGTTTTATTCCCTCCCTAACTTCAGGGGAAAATCCCTACCTGGGGATTCAACCTTTCTCAGAGAGGTGACCTTGGTTAAAACACAGCACCAAGAAGGTGAGCAAACATATTAAGAACCGTATGCCATATATGCCAGGTCCCTTGAAACAGCAAGGATGGACCGGCTCCCGGCACTCCTGGTTTAAACGTGGATGCTCAACCACTGAGACACACCGACTGGGCCAAGCTTGTCTTTTCAATTGTATTAAGCATACCATATATTCTGGCTTTCCATGAAGGAATAAAATTTCTGACTATTGTGGTATATAAGTCTATCTTTCAGAGTGAAGTAAATATGAAATTTGGTTGGGGCCTGGCCTGGGAACTGTTCATTAGTTTTTATAGGATGCTGTTGAGATTCCATCAGATGAGTAGAATCATTTTTGGCAGATAACTTGTATTTGCTGTGTGAATTGGATATTACGAAGGAAGCCTTGATTTCTTTCTAAAAACAAAACAAAACAAGACGGATATAAGAATGGTGTGGATATTATATATGTATACATTTATATACATATATACATATGTATACATATGTAACATATGTTATATAATATTTTTCAGTTTAATAAGTAATTTATATGTAAGCTTTATAATAAATGTGCTTTGATATTATCACCATATTTTAGAAGAAGAAAATGAGACTCAGATGGGTAAGTGACTTGGGTCAGATTACTAATCTATTAAACAAAATAGGACTATAATAGATGGTTTAAGTGCATTTTAAAATTTACTTCTTGACCAGGATTCTTTGCTTTAAACTGTGCTAACTAATATGTAAGAAGGACAGTCACTTAGAAGCTCTCTTGCATAGCTTACTCTTCTCTTATTATAATATTCAAGTAAATTAAAAGTAATTTAATGAAATTATTAAAGGGAAAAATTTCAAAGTCAACACGACATTCTCTGGATCCCAAAGAGTTTTTGCATTTTCCAAATATCTAGTTAACTGTCCAGAAGAAACTTGAAGCCTAATAGAATTTAGCAAGGATCAGAAGAACTGTCATGCAATCTGTCTTATCGTATTCTGTAGCTTTCTTCTGAGTAAAGTGTTTAAAATGTTGCTGCTGAAGGCCAGAGCTCTATTCTTTTGAGAGTTGCTGGGGCTGTCCTATAATTTCAAAGTTTTGATGAGTCTCCTGGAGTCGCTGGGAGTGTGTCCTTGCCCATCCCCAGCCCGTGCTGCCCTCTGAGTGTGTTCAGCAGGTTGCATGCCAGCAGATGAAGCAGATGTTTGACCATACTGGAATGGAGCGCCTGCTGCATCAGGAGCTGGGGATTCCTCTTGACATCTGGACATGGCTGGGTCGGGATGCCTGCCTCAGACCAGGAGGCTGCAGGAGACATGGGGCAGAGAGCATAGAGTCTTTGCTGCTCTTTAAGCGATTAGTGCACCGAAGCAGCAATAATGTTGAATTATCGCTTGGCTGCTTTCTTCTCAGGAATCTTGGGATAATAGGAGAGTCAGGAAGGAGCATTTACAGTAAAGTCATGTTCAGAGAGACAAGACTAATTATAGAGTATTAAAGAGCTTTATTTTAAACAATTTAATTTACAAATAGCCCTGGACAGTGCATGAAACTTTTTAGAACCATAAACCCAGTGTCTTAAAGATACTTTTTTCATTTAAAATGGTTAGTATAGAACCATTATTTTAGCAGTTTTCCAATTTTAGAGTTTGACCAAGTTGTGCTACTGAAGATAACAGCATTCGCTAAAAAGAGAAAATATACTAATCCTTTAGCTGCTGGTAGAAAATTCTCTTAGTTGATGGGAAGGATGATTTTTAGGCAAGCAATGGACTGAATTCTGCACTGGCTTTCATAGTTGCTCTTTATCACACTGCAAACTGCTCTGTACTTGCTACCCAGAGACGAAATCATCTGTTACCCCAACTTCCTTTATGATATGTGTTGTTGAAGCACAATGGATGTGGAGATGGATAGTTTAAAATATATGTTGTCACATTATGTTTTCCTTTTCTACTTTTTCATTAGTGAGACCTCTGTGCTCAAAGAAGTCTTAAACAGATTATGGCCATTTGTGTTCACAGTAATATATTGGAGAAGAGCACTATGTTGCTCTCACTTAACCTCACATATTCTAAGGGGGTTATATTTAATTAACACTGGTGAGAGGCTGGCCTGAGGGACTGTGGAAAGTGATTGAGCTGCATTTTCCAAGCTCTGGGAGAGAATTTTTTTTAAAAATTAGAAAGTACTATTTTCTGAAATTCTCTCTAACTAAGCTATATTTCAATGGACCATTTAATGCTCAAATGGACAAAGGTATTACTTCAGTCATTGAATTGTATCAAACTCCTTCTCAGAGGCCCATTTTGAAAACTCTATAGGAAAAGTGATTTAGCATCACATTCTCAATGGATTATCACTCAGTCTGTTTAAAAAGAGAGTCCCCAAATAATGCATAAATCATTAGCGCAGACAGTACAGGTGAGAGTAAGAACAAGAGTGAGAAGCCTTGTGAGATAGTAGAGGCCTGGCTGTCACTTCTCTATCCATTTAGCAATAGTTTTAATAAAAAGGGATTTCTTAGTTGCAGGACTAAATAGTCATATACAATTCACTTATGTCCAACAATACCACCTCTTCCACATTTTCTGATTATGAATCACTATCACCACATACAGATGTACTCCCATGAAACAGGAAAATGCTGTGAACCATCAGGTGGTGATGGACAGCCATACATTAGAACAACGTGCTTACTTTTTATCCAGCAGCTAGCTGGCTCTCTGACATGTTTTTCATCTGTATAATAGTGAATAGCTTGGAGGTTTCAGGAAAGCAGTGCTTGGTTCCAGAGGACTCCTTCAGTTAAAAGAGCTCTGGCCCTAGCCAGATTGGCTCAGTGGAAAGAGTGTTGACCTGTGGACCAAAGGGTCCCAGGTTTGATTCTGGTCAAGGTTATGTATGTACTCCTCCCTGGTCAGGCCTGTGCAGGAGGCAAGCAATTGATGTGTTTCTTTCACATCACTATTTCTCTCTGTCTTTCCCTCTCTCTTCCACTCTGAAAATCAATGGAAAATATCCTTGGGTGGGGATTAGGAAAAAAAAAAAAGAGCTCTGAGAAGTTGAGCTCATTTTTTCTGCACCTCAGTCTTCTCATCTGTGAAATGGAGATAACAGAACCTCCCATACTATGAATATTAAATGAGTATTGTAAGCAATTACCTAGCACAATGTTTGCTATATAGTCAGTACTCTATAAACATCATTTCTGTCCACGTCCTTATCTCTCTTATTTATTCATTAACTGATATTTTTAAAACATGTGCTATATACTTTAGTACTCTACTAAGCAAGCAAGCTAAGCAAGTTCCTGCCTTTTTATAGTATTAGTCTAGAAAGGAAATAAATTAAATGAGCAATACTTCCAAGTGATAAGAACAGATAACATAAGGCTGGTCATCTATCTACACTAATAAAAGAGAAAGATGCAAATTGACTGTACCTTTATGACACCCACCAGCCAATCAGGAGTGAGTATGAAAATTAACCCAACAAAGATGGCGGGTTGATTTGCATATGCAGGTGCCGAGTGGCCCGGGACGGGGCGGGATACTTGTGCCATCGCCATGGTGACAACACAGGTGTTCTGCTCAGCCCCAGCTGCTCTGGGCCTCTGGGCAGCGTGGGAAGGTGGAAAGGTGGCTCCAGGCAGGAGCGAAGGCAGTGCCGGCAGCCAGGGGAAGGAAGGCCCATTCTTGCACGGATCTTCCTGCATCAGGCCTCTAGTATATATATAAAAGCCTAAGCGACTGGTGGACCGGTCGACCGGCCAACTGGCCGGTAGCTGTGATGTGCAATGACCACCAGGGAGCAGACGCTCTGACCAGTAGCTATGATGCACACTGACGACTACCAGGGGGCAGATGCTCAACACAGGAGCTGCTGAGCTGCGGTGACTTGGCAACTGCAGTTCTCAGGTGCCGCACCCAGAACCAGAGAGGAGGGAGCCCGATTCCAGGTGCATCACCCGAGAACCACCCTCTTGCAATCCAGGACCCCTCAGGAGATGTCGGAGAGCCGGTTTTGGCCCGATCCCTGCAGGCCAGGCTGAGGCACCCCACCAATGCACGAATCCATGCACTGGGCCTCTAGTTTATTATATGTGTGTAAAAATATACTCATTTACTGATTGATGAAGCTGGTTGTATATAGACTCTTTGATATTTTCTTATCCAAATACAAATGCCTGATGACTGCTCCTGAGACACAGTGCAGTATTCTTTAGCAAGAAGTAATAACCAGACAGTGATTTAGGTACTTTAAACCGGACTTCCTACTAATCAAGAAAAGATACCACGACATTGAAAGAAAAGCCTTCACAAATAGACAATGAGATTGTGAAATTGAATGGACTTCTGGAGCTAAAAAGGCCCTCAGCATCTTTGAGGGTCAAATCCCAACCCTTCCACCGGTTCCATGAGTTTTAGAAAATTAATCATCCTATACCCAGATTCTAAATAATGGGATTAGGAGTAATACCCGCATAGGGCAATTGTAAGGAATAAATAAGATAATGTCTGTGAAAAGTGCTTTGTACACTGTCAAGTGTTATGTGAATCATTTGATTTTACAGTTGAAGAGACTGAGGCCCAAAGAAATGGATTAACTTAACCTTAGCCACAAAGCTTGTAAGTGGCCTGGGTTAGGATGCACAGAATTGTGAAGCAACAGTGTGAAGAACTAAATTTGACTATGTCTCATAAATAAATTTTGGATGAATTGAACTGAATTAAAACATGGCCAAGAGGACAGTATATCTCATGCTTTTATCTATGAGCTTTTGTAGAGATATATATCTTTTGAATTTGAATGAACCAAACTAATGAAAATTATCCTTTAACAGAACAAAATAAGGCATATTAAAAATATAAGACCATGTAACAGTGCTGGTAGTAGTGACAAGGCCAGAATATAAACATTAATTTATATGATTAATTATTACATGAAAAAAGGACAAATTATTTCATTAGTTCAGTAACACATTAACTCCCTGAATATTTATTAAATGCCTCCTGTGTAGTAAGCCCTCTCTTCTTGAACTTGATCCCTGCCCTCAGAGGGCCTACAGTCTAGTAAGCAATGTGATAATGGTTAAAAATAGATGTGTTTCCAGAGTAAAAATTAAATGGGAGGAGGAAGTGTTAAGCTCTGCCTAAGGAAGTGTTGGTGATCCTCATGCGTGAGGTGATGTTAAAAATAGAATCTTGAGAGTGGAAGTTTACAAGGTTTATGGGGGAGGATGCAGAGTGGCCGAGATGCAGAGAAGAGGAAAAGCAATCCAGACAAAGGACACAGCTGGCCCACAGGTGTAAAGCAATAGGCAGTGTAGCATGTTCAGTAAACTCCAGTCCAGCACAGGCTGAGTGCACGAGAGCAGTAGTCGGTGAGATTAGAAAGGTAAGCAAAGGGTCAGGTCACAGAGTGCCTTTTACACCATGCTTGGGAGTCTGCAATGCATGTGGTAGACATGATTTTACTCACACCATAAATGGCAAAGTGGTGTAAGCTACAGTGAACAACTTTATGATGTGATATTCCTCTATTAATTTGATCTCTAGTTTACATTTCCCATTACACTAGATTTAATAGCCAGGGAACTGTGTTTGGTGAGATTCAGAGTCCCTTTAGTACAATGGCACGTGAAGCTGTACAAAGAGTGTAATGACACACAGAATAAACAATACTCTTTAAAATTGAAGGAAAGCCAGGGTTCAACAATTTCTCTGGGAAATTTTGAGAAATCTTGTATTCTGCAGTTTGTACTGAACCCCATCATATTTAGCACATTGCTTCTCAGTGAATAGGCCTTGCTGCTGTATTTCAAACAAATGATGAGGCAAGGAGTAAAAATCTATAAAGAAAAGCTATGGTTCTTCTAATTGTTAATGCCTTGCAATTATGCCCCTTTCTGGAATAATAAAATGTTCCCTGGCAGAGGTCAGGATCTCTGCCACTGACTTATTAACAGATCCTCTTAACATCTGTCCTGCAGACTGTGCACTTTATTAGCAGACAAGAGACCCAACAGACTTAGCCTGCTGTGTCCCTTTTTCACATTCACACAGCTGTGGATTAACTCAGACTTTCCAGGAGAGGACCAACCAGAAGGGATAGTAATGTTGTTGGCTGATCCTAAAAAGATGGGAGAAAAGAGCAGAAACAAATGTTGCCCGAGTACAATTCAGTGTTTTTAGGGTGACAATTACCAGCCTGTTTGAAAAAGGAATAAAAGCAGCTATTTCACTAAAAAAGGAAAGTCTATTCATATCTGTGTGGGAACCTAATCAGGCTCTTGTTTCCAATGACGATGACTCCACAGTCGCACCAGGTCTGGGACAAGAATGCTCCTTTTGTACGCCGATAATGTGGAAACGATAAAATTTCCCTTAAGAGACATATGTGTTTACATCATGAGATGTGTTATTTGACAAAATGCTTTGTTCTCCTCATATTTTCCATGCAGAGTTTCATGCTGGGTTGTTTGGCTGGAAATCTTTGATTAACTAGAATTAGTAGCTGAAATAAAATAGACACTTTTGTTTTATGAGTCCTCTTGCTGAGCCATAAATTATAGTACAACATATAAGGAGTGACAGAAAGAAGTGCTGATTTGAACCTCTGACCCACGACAGGCACAAAAACATAAGATTATTCCTTCAAAGAGCTGCATAGCGACATAAATATTCCATGGTCCGCTTGAAATTATGCCCTCTAAACAAACTAAAGCTGTGATTTTACATCATGCAACGTGAATTTTCTAAGGGTGTTATAGTAGGCTTAGCGGAGATATTGAAATTCTGCACAAGCCCCCCTAAATGAGGACTTTGAATGCCTGAAGGTTTTTCTGTTGAACAATGGACAAAACAAAGTTTCTGTTTCCTAAATGAATAGCCAAGGGCAGTTGCCCTCTTTCTAGAGAAGTGGCACATTTTATGAATTGCAAGGCTTTCTCAAAGCCACATCAGGTCGTAGTGTGAACGCCTTAGTTCCGTGGGGCACAGCCTTAGAGCATTATCCCAAAGGAGAGGGCTGGGAGGGGGAGACATTACTAAAAGCAAAACAGAAACTATTAGCTTAACCATGAAACGTTTCAGGGGATTGGTGTCTATTCTGCTCAGGATTTTTTTGTTGTTGTTGTTAAATAATTTTATAGGATTATTTTTAAACTTTTAGTAAACAGAGGATATCTTTCTGGGCTTTCCTGTAAGCAAGGCCTACCTCACTGTCCTCAGTCAAACTAATTATGTTGTTTGTGTTAACCAGCCACTTCCACAGGATAGACATATATAAAGCCATCACATTGTACACCTTAAACTCACAGTGTTGTCCATTATCTATCTATATAAAAGCTTAAGTGACCATCGCAACCGAATGGACGACCAAACAGGCTGCGTGGGATGACCAGGCCAGCAGGGGGGTTAGTGAGGGGCGACCAAACGACCAAGCAGCAGGCTGCATGGGGTGACCAGGCTGGCAGGGGGAGCAGTTGGGGGCAAACAGGCTGGGGGGGGGCAGTTGGGGGCAATCAGGCCTACAGGCAGAGGCAGTTAGGGGAGATCAGGCTGGCAGGGGGGGCAGTTAGGGGCGATCAGGCAAGCAGGCAGGTGAGCGGTTAGGAGCCAGCGGTCCAGGATTGTGAGAGGGACCTTGGATCGGGCCTAAACTGGCAGTCGATCCCCTGGATCGGGCCTGAACTGGCACTAGCACATCCCCCAAGGGGTCCCGGATTGGGGAGGGTGCAGGCTGGGCTGAGTGGACCCTCCCCCCATGCATTAATTTCATGCACCGGGCCTCTAGTATCTCAATAAAGCTGGAAACAAACAGCTAAGTGTGCCTGGTGATTTCACAGTAATTTATAAATGCTTCCTTTACCGCTCATCATATTGAGTCTCCCTCTCCTTCCTGTTCTTGCTGTGAGCTCCTGAAAGACAGCATTACTAGTATTCTTATCTTTGTTTCCCTAATTTTTGCTAAAGTAAGTCAAAATTCCAAATGTTTTTCTGAGTAAGATTTTCAGAGTAACATCTCTGAAAAAGAATATACTGATAAGAATAAGAATAAGAGCCTGCAAGTATTGAGTCTTTAGTGTTCCCTCCTCTTAGTATGTTATGTGCATTAATTTACTCCATACAGCAGTCTTTTGGAGTAGGTACTGTTATTTTTGCCCATTTTAAAGATGGGGAGATTTAAGGCCCACAGAGATGAAATAACTTGCAGAGATCATAGGAAACGGGTTCTTTCTGGCTAGAGTGTGCACTCCCAGTCACTGAGCTACACTGCTTCTCAGAGCAGCATGTAAAGCCTATTTTCCCAACTTCCTTCTTCAGTCCTTTATGTTAACCATTACCTGCTTCATCTGCTACAAGGAGTTGTCAAGGAGGATTATTGAGATATCTATCAGAATCATATCTAGTGACAATAAAGCACCATGTATGCTTATTATACACTATTTGAATAACTTTTACTATGGCTGCTATGTGTAAGATATCATTCCTTTCTGCTAATTAGGGAGGAAGCCATGGGTATTACTGTAAAATACAGATGGTGTATTTACATACTGTAAAATATGCTGAAGTTCTCCAATTGGCAATACTGATAATTTTCAGTTTAAAAAAATGACAGTTAGTAGAGGTGGCTCTGAAGTAGGGGAAAACATTTTTTTAAAATAATAATAAAAAAAGCAAATAGAACAGAATGTTATACATTATTTCTTGCTTATTTTACTCAAACACTTAAAAGTTAATTCAAAATACATCCTTACCTCTGTCAGTATTGATTAGAAGTGCACAGTTCATATTGATATGATCAATGTGGAATTTATGTTTAATAGATCTGTACATTTCCTCATAGGTATGAATTTGGTTCATTAGCATGATTCTGGTGTTCATGAATTCAAAGTCCCTGAGAAATTAAAAACCAAATTCAGTTTAAAAACACTAAAATCATTTCCATATAATAACATGTTTACTTCCAACCAGCAACATTTGTTCTATTGATTAAAGTTTTAAAAATAGCATTTGGAAAATATACTTCCATGCAATTTTGTTTTCCCAAATGTATATATTTTTTAACAATTTAAGTAAAAACTTTTTTTATTTCATGCTTACCCATATTTGTCTTCATTCTGTGTTGTTTGAGAGGCTTTATGATGGATGGAAATTGAAGGGCATTGAAGCTGGGCAGTTGTAGAATATTTCTCAAGCAATAGCATCTGTTTTTTTGGCAGTCATTGAGGGCCAAGGCAAAGCAGCCCTGGCATATCTCCAGATTTTCCTGTGGGTACTGCTGAGGGATTTCCAGGTCTGCCATGTTGTTATAATCGTGTTTCCTAGAAACTCAGAATAGAATTCAAAGTCTGTTAGATACTACATAAGGTCTACATGATCTGGCCCCTTGTTATCCTTTTGACAGCTGACCTATTTCCCTTTGCCCAGCTAACTCTGCTCCAGCCACACTGGCCTTCTTGCTATTCCTCAGACATTACAAGCACAAGCACACCTTTGCCTCAGGACATTCACCTATCTTTTGCCCTTGCCTAGGATGCTATCCCCACATAATGACATGGTTTATTCCTCCACGTCTTTCAGGTCTCTACTCAATTGTCCCCTTCTTTTTGTTTTCCTGATTTCCCCTATATTTAAAAATCCCCTCTCCTCCATATTCATATGCCTGGTCACGTTATGTTTCATAGCACATATCACCACCAGAATTACATATTTATGTGCTTATTTATTTGTCCTCTGTTCCCCCCTCCCTTCCCCAACGTTTTCTAACTGCTCAATTCTCTTTCCCCAAATAGTACCTGGCCCATAGTGGCCACTCAGTTAATAATTTTTCAATGAACCTGAATCAAAATTCATCTTTTGTTTGCACGGTAACAATGCTTTTAAATATTTGGAACCAGTTCTACATTCATGTATTAAAAGTAATTGATTGGCCCAGCCAGCATGTCTCAGTTGTTGAGCATCAACCTATGAACCTGGAGGTCATGATTCAATTCCGTGGTCAGGGCACATGCCCCGGTTGCCAGCTTGATCCCCAGTAAGGGGCATGCAGGAGGCAGCCAATCAATGATTCCCTCTTATCATTGATGCTTCTCTCTCCCTCTGTCCCTCTCCCTTCCTCTCTGAAATCAATAAAAATATATTTAAAAACAAAAAGTAATTGATTAAACTCAGCAAATGTCCTCAATATATATACCCATTGAAAATTTCTCTGCAGCTTAGTTTATGGGAAATCATGCTTAGATTTCAAATTCAACTTCTTTGGTGAGTTTGTATATCTTATTGATAGAGTGAAGATGCACTAGTTTAAGGTTCCCCTGAAGAGCTGGGCTTTGTGCCTAGAGAGTTAAAGGGCGTTACAAATGCGAGCTGCACCACTTGGAGCACATTCCCAGAGCGGGGCCTCTTCAGCTTTGCCTGCCTGGCTCTTGGAAACAGAAGGAAAACAGTCAGATTCATTCCCCCAGTGCCAATTTCCAACTGCCCTCATTATCACTTCTTCCAATATCTTCCTTCAAGAACCAAATTACTAATTGTTTTAATACTGACTTTTTTGTTCTGTACATAAAACATTATGTATTTACATATTTTATTTAGCAACTTAAAATAAAGATAGTTGAAAGAAGCAGAAAGAGATTGAGTTTTCTTGTTAAAACTATTGGGGACCAGCTGGTGGGGCTCAGAGGTTGAGCGTTGCCCTATGAACTAGGAGGTCATGGTTCCATTCTTGGTAGGGCACATGCATGGGTTGTGGGCTCCATCCCCAGTAGGGGCTGTGCAGGAGGCAGCCAATCAGTGATTGTCTCTCATCATTGATGTTTCTCTCTCTCTTTCCCTCTCCCTTTCTCTTTGATATCAATAAAAATATATTTTAAAAAAACTGTTGGGGGCTGTGTTTATTCTTAGTGACTTGTACTGTGCAACTATGTTCCATAAGGAAAAGCTCTTATGAGTGCATTCCAATATAATAGGTGCAATCCAAGAATGAATTCTCACTCTTATTTTTTTATAGCAGACGACTAGGTGCTCTGTTACCTAATGGACTCCATGTTGTTTTTATTTTTGTTTTTTTAATTTTCTTCTTGTAAGGGTAAGACCTTGACCTGAGCCTCTCTCCTATTCTCTCTCTCTAGCTCTTCTATATAACTTCTCCTCTCCTCTGTACCCCACATATTTTCTCCACTCCCCCATGCCATTAGCCCGAATTATGTCAGAAGAGCAGGCTTCTTTGTGCTTGGGAAAATAGGCAAGAGAATCTCTAGCCAGGAAAACTCTTTTCAATTCATTTTTCTTTACTTGACATTCTTGAGCCTGCTGCAGGGGATAATGAAATGAATTAAACAGGTCCTGGCTCTCCAGTGGCTTATAGTCAATGCTTGTCCATTTTTCCTTTGGCTGTTGTGGAAAGGCAAATGGCAGAAATCTCAAAGGAGGTGAAATAGGTCTGCTCTCACCTGAGACAAATTTTTGGCCCTTTATGTGTATTTGCATAAACTTTAATTTTAAAAATCTAAAACACCTTAACGTGATTATAATTACCTTAACCTAATTACTATGGTTACATTTTAAAATGTGCACATTTTAAAACAAATATTAAAATAAAATTCTAAAATGTAAATTACTCTCGGGTGCCCAATGATTACTTTTCAAGTACATATCAGATAAAATTCTCTTTTAAATCCTAGGGTAGAAAAACATCCCCCCCCTTTTTTTTTTGCAGCTCAACCCAAAAACTCTGATAGAATGTACAGATTCTATTTGCATCACTTCCCTAAGAGAACAGAAGATGGATAAATGAATCCATGTGAATACTGGGTGGGGAAAATAGGGAGCCTGGGTTCTAAATGTTATTCTACCTATTTGCTCACCAATTGGTATTCTTCTGCAAATACCCGCCCCCCCCCCTTCTAGATTTGAGTTTTCTTCACCTGTAAAGCCAAGGGATTGGATTAAATGATGTTTGCAATTCTTTCTTCTGTTGACATTGTGTTATCTGATGCTTCTTGCAAGAAAACCAGTGCATTGCATGATGAACCCACATGCCTGTAGGTTCAAGGAGAAGAAACAAAGAAAGATGATCTCCAATGCTGGGGTTTCTTTTGGAGAGGGTGTGAGAAAAGGTAAACTAAGAAAAGGTGTAGACAAAAATGAGAGCAATTTCAAGCATATAGAGACAAGGATGATGAAGAAGGGGTTTTAATGGTCAGTGTTAAAAGAGCATCTATTAAATGTTAGTCATTATGTTAGGTGCTAGAGACATAAAACAAATAAGACTCAGTCTTCACCTTAAGGGACTTGTAGTTTGGTGGTAGAGAAAGACATGAATAAAAGAAAAGACATTTCATGAGTACACAGAGATAGAGGATGTGAAATGGTAGGAACACAAGGCAATGGTCAGATAAGGCTTAAAGAAGAAAGTGATTTTTAAGTTGAGACTCAAAAGATGAGTAGAATTACGACAAATCAGAGAGATTAATAAGAAAGGAGAAATAATATGGCAATAGAAAAATATACAGAAGGGGCAAGGAGATTGACTTGGCAATCAACCCAATATATGAAAGGTGGGTGTGGTGGTTCTTCCCCCGTTCCTTCTCCCACCTCCTATCTACAGCCAATTTTCTTCAGTGTCAAATATTAAGGGTAGAGCTAAACAAGTACCTTCTATGCTGAAAACAAGGACTTCAGTTCTTTCCTTCCATAAAACCGCAGCTATGTTTCCTGGATCATTTGTTGACATTGGAGGTTTATGAGAAGTAAAAGTATTTGTGATCTCTTTCAAATTATTTGTAAGCTCTCTCCCCCACCCCTCCTTCAGTCTGTAATGACTTGTTACTGACACACTTTCTTTCCTGTGCTGAACAAGCACTAAATCAGGCGGCTTAATTACCTCTGTCTTCGTTCCACCTCCTCACAGCTGAGCCTGTCCAGCTTTGCCCTGCCTGGTAGGCAGAGGAATGGTTGTCTGCATTGTTTCGAGAAGGATCTCGCTGGAGAACTGAGCCAGGTGTGGGGCCTAGTGCTAGACAGCATCAGTCAAGTAAATAATGACGTTTTCTTAAGGATACCCCCAACCTTACCCTGCTTGTTTCTTTCAAGTAGGGTTCCCCTGAGTAGAGTCGGATACACGAGAACAGAATCTGAGTTAGCCTGGGCTAATCCTGGGGTTCCCAGACAATGTGTGGAACCCCAGGAAGTGGGGTGAATATGATGGTAAGAGTTGAAATTTCAGTCGTGTCTGTGAATCTCTTCTTATAGAAAGGCCGTTCCCTTCTTTTCCTTTCCTTATTATCCACCAATTGGCACATTGCATTTGAGGGAAAATTTTTTTTTCTTTGGGCCAGATTCTGACAGGCCACTTAAAAATGCCCTTTCTAATTGAAATGATAAAACACAGGAGAATTTACTCCAAAGAGAACGAGTGTGTGAAGTTGTGCCTACTTTCTTTACTGTTGGTTTCTGTATACTGGAGCATCCTGGTGCCAGTTGAAAGCCCCTGTTAGTGTCCATTTTATTAAGTTCTTCTATTTCTGCCCATACTCTGCAAGGTTCTTTTTACTTTATCAGTCTATTAAAACATGTGTCACTAGGGTATTTCAGGTGTCTTATGTTATGGCTTAGAGATTGGTTAGAGAAGGGAGTTGTTTGGATCAAAATTATGCCTCTTGCTCCTTCCAGCTGCTGATGGTCTCCATCTGAGGACTGTGAAATGCCATTTTAGAAGAAGTACTGTAAGACATCTGGAATTATAGTTTGCTGTTTGAGAGCTCAGAACAGCAGCAAATTCAGAGTCTCTCTTCTCCTTGGACAATGATCCTTGTCTTGTGGCTAGGGACAGGAAATAGGTTTCATTGTGATTCACTGTATAGCTTATTTAAAATTATTTAATTTTAACCCGAAAAAGCAGAAAGTACATGGGCTTAAAAGTGACACTGACTCTAAAATGGGTAATCCTATCTTATATAATGCTTTTGAAGTTTAAATAATAAATGGAAAATGCCTAGCACAGTACCTAGGTTAGTGCTCTGTATGTTTGTTGAATTAACACATGAATAAATGGGGGTGATGTCCCATGACTGCATGACCCATTAAGTGGTTATGTGAAAACCATGTGATTATGAGAAAAAAAGGCCTTGAATCTCCCCCCGCTCTCCCTCTGCACTCTCCATTGGAGATATTACATGATTTTATCATAGAAAGCAGTTATATATACAGCTGCTTTTTCACATTATGGTAAATATCAGGTACATTGTGACACCACCCATTATAATTTGACATGAACTTTTCTGTTTTAGGGGCAAAGTATGCCTCTCTTCCCAAATACAACAGTGTTATAAAATGACTCTGACACAATACATTTCTTAGGTCCGGGCCATAGACCAGTGTGCATACTCGAAGACACTCAAGAATTTTACCATAAGGCTGAGTTTGGTTGGTAAGACCTACTGTTTTGTGTTGAATCTAAGCAGGCTTAGTTATTTAAGTATCACTAGAATCCAAATGCAAGATAGGTTGTCCTTTAAGGCTAGTCTCAGGACAAAAACTCTATAATTACTATTGGAGGTATATATTTGTGGATTTGTGAGATCTTCATCAAATTTAATTAAAAGATTGGTCAATGAGTTAGTGGTAAATCATAGAAAAACTTCGTTGTGTCCTGGTTTCAGTTCATTCCTCTTTGTAGATACTTCTATTTGGGGGGATAAGATCTGAAATTATTAATGTGGCCTCTAAGGCCCTACTCCTCTCCAGCCTCTTCTCATCCCACTCCGCATTCATGCAACAATCTTGCTACATTGGCCTTTTTAAAGTTCCCTGAAAATGTTGCCTTCTTTCCTACCTCAGAGCCATAATAATTGATGTTTCTTCTTTCTGAAATGTTCATTATCAACCTTTCCACCTGGATAATTCTTACTTAAAATGTTACTTCCTTAGAGAAGCTATTCTGATCCTCCAGACTCTGCTAAATACCCTTATTAGATGGTCTCTTGACATTCTGTATTTTCCTTTCTCAGCACTTATCTTAACCATAATTTACAGTTACTGTCTAAGCATTTATTTAATATGTTTCTCTTTCTAGCTTCATCAAGGTAGGGATTATTTTCTGAGTTGCTTGTTGTGGTACCTCTAGTTTTTAGCACAGTGTTTAGTTAATAGTGAGCAGGTAATAAAGATCCATCATTGAACACATTCATCAATGCTGCAAACGTGCTTGAAAGGTGCAAAGGTTGCTTCATCATATATCCATTTGTACTTTTAATGATAACATTAGAGTGAGTGAGTCCTAAGCACTTACACAGTCTCGGGCATGCTGCTTCTGCTCTCTAGACCTCAGCTCATCAGTAGAATGGGGAGGTCAGACTCCGCTAAATGATATGTTAAAGTCCTTTCAGTTTTAGATGCCAAATATGTCAATGCTCAGCTTACCAAAATTTTAATGCTGACTACTTTATTAAAAATGAACTCATAAAATAGGTGGAATATTTTTAGCTTTAAAATAGTAAAAGCATTTGTAAAAGTGCTCCTCTAAAATGTGAGTGATTTTATAATTTTGAAAAATATTTAGCTAGACTTATTTTAACATTTATGTGCACTGCATTTATTTTACATATCTGGAAAAAGAAATAATTCAGTATCCCAGTCACTGAGCATTTCTCAAAATTGAAATGGAACAATCCATATTTATAAAAACACTCTTCACCAAATGTTAAATGTTTGTGAACTTTGGCTAATCCTGTTAGAAGCTTTACTACATTATTGATTTTTTTAAAAACCTCAACTGTATTTGGAAATGAATATTCATTATTATCATCATTATGACCAATAACTATGATCTAAGAATCCTATGTTATAAACTCTTATGTGATAGTTAATCAGAGTTTAACCTTCTCCCTATGTAAACAATTGATCTGTAAAGCAGTGATCTAGCTAAAATTATTCATTTGAATAACTAATATTTTATCTTCTTTCAAAAAAAGATACAGTAGCATTTAGAGAAACGTTTAAATTTATAAGTAACTGGGCTGAGAAGAAAACTTGGTGCTGCTCCATAGTTACTGCTCGAGCAGTATAATTGTGTTAGAAAAGTTTGATAATTATTGAGCAGCTATCTACCTGACATTTTAACAAACAACTTTAAATGAATCATTTCTCGTGAAACAATATAATTTAATTTGAACTGAATTTATTTTCCTTTTTTTAAACTCAACATCATAAAACTATTCATTACATACATAGTAAATATAATCATATGCCATTTCTGTTGCCTCATTTATAGAAAGAGAATATTTCACCTTCCTAACATCCAGTGGTTTTACATACTGTTAGTTAATTCAGAAAATATTGATTTGTTATCATTTATTTGCAAGGCATTGTTCTTGATGCCTGGCATCTATAATAATAAAAGCGTAATATGCTAATTAGACCGGACGGCTGAATGACCTTCTGGACGTCCTTCCAGACTACCTTCCTGATGAAGTCAGGGCTGCGAGGGCCGAGCCCTTGCATGAATTTCATGCATTGGGCCTCTAGTTAAAACACAATTAGATTGATCAGGACTTCAATAAGCTAACCGTGTATCAAAGATGATAAGAGATGTGCATAACCAAACAGAAGGTTAAAAATTGGGATAAGCATCACAAGGAAGGTGCAAGCTAGGCATTAAGGATCCATAGCTTACATCTTCTATACAACTTTGTTTGTTCCAAGACTTTGAATCTTCCTTAGTGCCTAACACAGAGCCCTGCATATAAAACATATACAATTGATGTTAGCTTAGCAGGTGAGCTGTGAAACTATTTTTTAAACCTATATCTGTTTGACAAACAGGATTCTTTTTATCAAAGTCAAACCTAAAGTCTTCAATCTGAAAAGCATGATACTTGACTTTCTTCTGATCTTGTGAATTACTGAGGTACAATGAAGGCATAAATGATATCTAAAGACTCTTGCCTCCCTAAGATTTCGTGACCCTTAAATACTCGATAGTCAGACATACTGGTCATGATACCAGCTACTATACAGTCAACACTTTTTCAGTTCTCCACCATCTCCACTTCAGTACAGAACTTTTCTGCACTGGCTTACACCAAGCAGAAAATTTTCCGGAAGATTCACTTGCCCCCCTTTAAAGACACCTGGATGAATTTCAAAGGAAAAGGATACAACAGGATAAGAAGGAAACAAAAAAGACAGTCCTCTTTACTCCCCTAAGTTTCAGCAGTTTGACTGACTCTTTCTTGTGAATTTTTCTTGCCACTGAGTCATTGCACACACAGAATTATGAAGCTTTAATTTCTTTAGAGGCTTGTTATATTAGAAAAATTGTTCCAAAGAAAGCAACAATCATGACATAAGCACATCTGGCTCTGGAAAATTATTCTTTATTAAGCTTTCATTTAATTACATGTGCTGAAAGGTCTGTTTTTGATTACTGTAATTTTTTTTATTTGTCCATCTGAATGATAGTAATACTGGAAATTACATACAAACCACCTGTTTTTTCTCCCCTACTAATGTGGCAAAGTTTGAGCTATTTTCTTTGTGGTTACTGAAACTAGGAAGTTTTCTACTTATTATGATATAATATGCCTATTAAGGTAAACGGCTTATTCTTGATAAGAGGAAAAGAAAATATTTAAATGGCGTTTTCAAGCATGAAATAGTGGTAAGATTGAGGTATCTGAATTCTGGTCAACTAGCAGTTCAACTAGTTAATGTGTCACCAATTTCATCCAAAACCTAATAAATTGGCAGTTAAGTATTTAACGTCCTGTGCTACAAGAAAGAAGCTTGACTTTTATTTTTTTACTATTATTTTTTCACAAATCTGGCTGTATTTACCTTAGGACCATGGTATGCACTGCCTAGAAATAAGACCCTGAGAAAAGAGCGATGTCCATTGGGCCTCAGGGATCTTGAGGGAAGCACTTTTATCCTTCAGAGAGATCAGAGGTCCCAGAGAAGCGTGGTCAGTACCAAATGAGAACAATGTTCTTGTAGGAAATCCCTAGGAAAGCTCAGATTAGTTTCTTAGTTCACGAATGTTAAAATTACAAGAATGGACACACCGACTTTTAAAGAACTTTTAGTAAAGATATTAGACACTAGAAAGAATCTTCGAGACCATTTAGTCAAATTCCTTTTTGGGCAATTGAAGAGAATGAGTTCTAGAGTGATCAAGTCCTTTGTTTAGGGACACAAAGTTATTGCTGGAAGGACCAGGGACAGGACAATGACTCCCATACCAGTACTTGTTTTTTTGTTTTGTTTTTTTGTTTTCTGTTACATTATTTGATCTCTCTTATTTTCCTCTTTAAAAAATTGTGAAAGAGAAATTGCAAAGCTGTCAGAGAAATAGTTATCTAACAATACGGTAAGTTTTTTTGAAACTCCATTTCAGCTGCATTTAAAGAGATAATGTTTGTCTTCCCTGTTTTGCAGCAGCTCTATGCCGCTCAGCTGGCCAGCATGCAGGTGTCACCTGGAGCAAAGATGCCATCAACTCCACAGCCACCAAACACAGCAGGGGCAGTCTCACCTACTGGGATAAAAAATGAAAAGAGAGGGACCAGCCCTGTAACTCAAGTTAAGGTACTTGCTTTGCAGGATTGTGGAAACAGTTTGGAAAATAGCTTCACAAAAAAGGTAGTGAACCAGGCTGTGCTGGGAATAAACAGCAGGAAGCAGAGCAACATAAAGGATCCCCAAATGCTCCTCTTTATGGTGAATTTCATGATTGAGCACTGAGAAACAGGTGTTTCCCGTTTGATAACAATAGTGCCATATTGTGAGATCTTTACCTAAATCCGCAAACTCACTTCTCAAGAGTTTTCCCCCTTAGGACTCCAGCTTTTATTTTTTAATGTTCACTGGCATGAATGGCCATGGTTTTATTACCAGTGTTTGTCATAGACTTGTGACATTTCTCTCTAAGTTTCTTAAACAGGTGGGGAGCCAACTTATACTACTAGAGAAGGAGGATCTCCACACTTTAGATTTAAAAAGGGGAACAAAAGGAGCCTAATGCTGGGCTTTATGTGGTTTTCTGATAAAGGTCTCCCCTTCAAAAATAGAAAGGTGGGCTCTGAAGAATGAGGGGTAGCATTGCATAATCATGTCTGATGCCATATAGGTTGTGATAAGATAAACAGGCTCTCCCAAGGTGTGGCTAGGACATTAATAGATACCTTTCCTCACTGATTTTCAGTGCCTAAGAATGGGGCGGCCAGGAAGGACTTGGTGACTAAGGGAAATTGATGCTCCATTCCAACTTTGTGCTGCAGCTGGTACCTATAGGTGGTACTGGTTGGTTTTTATGATTGCCTTTCCTTCCTATATTGAATTAACAAATTCAAACAATTCAGAAAAACAGTTGTTTTATATAATTGACTTATCTACTTAGAGGAGTATGCTAAGCACAGATGTATGATTGTAATGTGCCCAAAGTACTTCATTGGGGAGAAAATTTGCAATTATTAAATCTTCACATGGAAAATATCTAAAACTCAACAAAAAAGCATTGAATGCTACAGACTCACTGAAGTAATTTTATTTTCTAATATTTGCAGACAGAAATGTTGAGATTTCAGAAAGGACTTTATAGAAATGAATCCTAACTACCAAAGATAAGAAAAGTAACATCATTAAGAAAGATAGTCTGGCTGTGCCACACCTAGAGGAATTAGTTTAATGCCACCCATGTTTTTAGATTCTCCAAAGAACTACATGGACATTTATGCTTTGTTGTTAGAAATATTGAAATACGAAAATATGCTGTTTACATTTATTAAGGTAGCATAACTATGGTAACAGACTTTTTATATTCCAAGAGTTTTTATTTCTGAATAAGAGTCAGAACTCTACAACTCAAACCAAGGCACTTTGTTTAATTATAGTTGTTAGAGTATGAGCATATCAAACATCAGTGATTTGAGGTATTGAGTATTAGCTATTTTAACATGAAAAAGTCATTTTATAAGTGAATTGGCCAAATGGAACTGCACCAAACCAAGCCTTTACTGGATGAGTAAAATGTTCCCTGGTTAAATTTAAGTTTATATCTGCTTTCACCATTCCAGCTTCGTGGGCCAACTGAATTTTATTACTCACTTGACCACATGCAAATTCTTAGTTCTCTATATAATTTGACCTGACTATATTTTATGTTAATAACAAAGGAATTATTCCTCATATGTATGAGATTGTTTATTGTATGTGTGGGTAAAAATATATAGGCCAAAACATAAAACAAATGTTTTAAATTTTAAAAATAGCTCCTATCTATTATTGAAGAAGTTCTGAGAACAATCTTGTAATCTTCTAATTGAAAGAATTATGGTCACTAAAATATCTCACGTTTTTGTTTGTGTCATTGCTTTCTTTGTGTATATAACATGTCTACATCACAAAAGGCTAGTTCTCTGAAGGTAACAAAAATAGACACAAATGGTTTTATGTACCTTCTTTCCCCCAGAATTTTTATTCACTATAATTCTCAACATCAGAAGTCAGAATGCTTCTGTCTAAATTTCAGTTCAGTCATTTTTACCAGTCGTGTCACATTGGGCAAATTACTTAAACTTTCTTCAGACTTAATGTTCTCCATAAAATGAAAGTTAATATTATTATGGATCTTAAATGCGAGAATACATCCTCTAGCATTTAGTGAGTATTGCAAAATGTTAATGTAGTGGTGATGAGGCTGTTAATGATGATCTGATGGAAATAAAGAAGATGGTGGTGGTGGTAGTAGGGCTTGTGATTGAAATTTCTAGGTGTATACCGAGAGATACTAATGAACTACCTGGAGGGTTAACATTTTCAACTATGATGGAGGAACAGGGACCAGATATACTGTATCAGGTTAAACGACTGAAACTCAGGAAAAAATCTATAAAACAATGGTTTTCAGATATTTACAATAGGAGTATAGGACAGTGATCCCTGACTAAAAAGAAACAAGTGAGACAAAGACCATAGTTGTTTCAGCTTACTATCTAGAGCAGCATTCTCAACCTGTGGGTCGCGACCCCTTTGGAGGGTTGAACGACCCTTTCACAGGGGTCGCCTAAGACCATCAGAAAACACATATATAATTACATATTGTTTTTGTGATTAATCACTATGCTTTAATTATGTTCAATCTGTAACAATGAAATTGGGGGTCACCACAACATGAGGAACTGTATTAAAGGGTCGCGGCATTAGGAAGGTTGAGAACCACTGATCTAGAGGGAATTGCCAGGCAATCATCCAGGGAGGAGTACACATGAAGTTTGGCAGCCTCCCTTAGTAAGGAGATAGAGTTCATAGTTTAGGGATACTAAGGTGGATGGAATTTGTGAAGTGGGGTGCCAGTGAGGATAGTGCTGCACACAGAAAGTGCATTGAAGATCTATGGAAGGTTCCCCAAATTTAGCTGAGTATTGATTAGCATATGCATATGAGGAAACTATCTAACAACAGGGAAGATAAGATTAGCAGACAAAACAGTTGTAAGATTCACAAAGGACTGAGGATGGTGTGAATTCCCATTAGCTAGAGTAGAAAGTTCTCCTGACAGATGGCATATCCAGTAGAATCCCCAGAAGGGTGAGACCTCAGTAGTGGGGCCAAATTATCCCTAGATTAAAAGCAGCTCTGGACCTGTCTAACAGCACTTCAAAGTATGTCCAGAAAGGATTAAATTGTCCTGCATCTTAGCACTAAGTTCACAGATATTTAGAGGGAT